>NC_056429.1:2341418-2418918 GCF_018296145.1 Oncorhynchus tshawytscha | reverse complement strand
GAAGGATGGGGCCATGTATCACGAAATCTTGGCTAACAACCTCCTTCCCTCAGTACGAGCATTGAAGATGGGTCGTGGCTGGGTCTTCCAGCATGACAACGACCCGAAACACACAGCCAGGGAAACTAAGGAGTGGCTCCGTAAGAAGCATCTCAAGGTCCTGGAGTGGCCTAGCCAGTTTCCAGACCTGAACCCAATAGAACATCTTTGGAGGGAGCTGAAAGTCCGTATTGCCCAGCGACAGCCCTGAAACCTGAAGGATCTGGATAAGGTCTGTATGGAGGAGTGGGCCAAAATCCCTGCTGCAGTGTGTGTAAACCTGGTCAACAAGTACAGGAAACTCTGATCTCTGTAATTGTAAACAAAGGTTTTTGTACCAAATATTAAGTTCTGCTTTTCTGGTGTATCAAATACTTATGTCAGGCAATACAATGCAAATGAATTACTTAAAAATCATACAATGTGATTTTCTGGATTGTTGTTTGATTCCGTCTCTCACAGTTGAAGTGTACCTATGATAACAATTACAGACCTCTACATGCTTTGTAAGTAGGAAAACCTGCAAAATCGGCAGGGTATCAAATACTTGTTCTCCCCACTGTAACAGACTCTGGTCAAAAGTAGGGCACTATATATCAGATAGGATGCCATTAGAGACGGCGACTCAGACCTGTAAAGTAGGGCACTATATATCAGATAGGATGCCATTAGAGACGGCGACTCAGACCTGCTTTATCTCTGACAAAGGACCGATTAAATGTTCCCTTTTCCCTTCCATTGCTTTCTTTTTCTTCGTAATCCTTTCCCTAAAACTCGGCTGTCAAACTGTGTGCCAACAGAAATGACACACATCTCTTTTGTCATCTCAATATCAGAAGGTTGCTTTTTCTCAAAAGTTGAATGAAGTTCTTTCTTGAGTCAATGAGTGGGATTCACATCGCACTGCACTATGTTTATTATATAGAAGTCAAACACACAGAACGTGACCCTGTTTTATAGAGAAAACATGACCCTGTTTTATAGAGAAAACATGACCCTGTTTTATAGAGAGAACTACAGAACATGACCCTGTTTGACAGAGAACTACAGAACATGACCCTGTTTTATAGAGAACTACAGAACATGACCCTGTTTTATAGAGAACTACAGAACATGACCCTGTTTTATAGAGAACTACAGAACATGACCCTGTTTTATAGAGAACTACAGAACATGACCCTGTTTGACAGAGAACTACAGAACATGACCCTGTTTGACAGAGAGAACTACAGAACATGACCCTGTTTGACAGAGAGAACTACATGTCCCACTTTGGGTCCTGAATTAAATAAGGTGCTGTACTGATTGGATGGCATTACTGCATAACTTTCCATTCTACCCGGTTACAAAGCTATTGGTTTTTACAGTCTTGCCATTCAGTTACCCCATCAATTCCCTTTATTTTAAATTATACACAATTATTGAGATTCACCTTTGCTTTAAATGAACACATTGTTCTCATTTGAATTGTCCCCCTGCAGAGAGATTTCAACTATCACTAGTGTAGATGATGAGTAATGTTTTCAGACATTGTAAGTCCACACATCAGTTGTTAGACTCCTACCACTACACCCCCCCACCCCTCTCTCTCTCTCTCTCCACCCCCGGCCCTGGGCCCCCTGACACGTCATCACCACCTCTACATCTGAAGGAAAACAAAAACGATGAATAATTACTTTTTTTGTAAAAAGAACACACACAAAAAAAAACAAAAAAAAAACAGGACAGCATTTTTTTTTATTGTAATGTTGTTTTGATCATGATTCAGATCACAGCGACAGAGTGGAGGTTAGAGGAGCTCAACGCTGAACCCTGAACCCTGTCTGTCTCACTTGGAATAATTACCGGGGGGATATAATGTGTGTGTGTGTGTGTGAATAATTAAGAGGGATATAATGAGACTGGCAACAAACAGCCCGGCTGCATCCCAAACGGAACCATAGGGCCACTACCGTTGACCAGGGCCCATCGAAAGTAGTGCACTATGTAGGACATAAGGTACCATGTGGGACATGTGTCTGTCTGCTTAGACCTGGTTCAAACACTGTTCTAAATCATTGCAAATTCAGTATCTGTGCTTGACTGAGTTTACCTGTTGCAATGAAGCCAATTGAATAGTCACAAACGCTGAAGGATAGGCTAAAGCAAAACGCTGAAGGCTAGGCTAAAGCAAAACGCTGAAGTCTAGGCTAAAGCAAAACGCTGAAGGCTAGGCTAAAGCAAACGCTGAAGGCTAGGCTAAAGCAAAACGCTGAAGGCTAGGCTAAAGCAAAACGCTGAAGGCTAGGCTAAAGCAAAACGCTGAAGGCTAGGCTAAAGCAAAACGCTGAAGGCTAGGCTAAAGCAAACGCTGAAGGCTAGGCTAAAGCAAACGCTGAAGGCTAGGCTAAAGCAAACGCTGAAGGCTAGGCTAAAGCAAACGTTGAAGGCTAGGCTAAAGCAAACGCTGAAGGCTAGGCTAAAGCAAACGCTGAAGGCTAGGCTAAAGCAAACGCTGAAGACTAGGCTAAAGCAAACGCTGAAGGCTAGGCTAAAGCAAACGCTGAAGGCTAGGCTAAAGCAAACGCTGAAGGCTAGGCTAAAGCAAAACGCTGAAGGCTAGGCTAAAGCAAACGCTGAAGGCTAGGCTAAAGCAAACGCTGAAGGCTAGGCTAAGCAAACGCTGAAGGCTAGGCTAAAGCAAACGCTGAAGGATAGGCTAAAGCAAAACGCTGAAGGCTAGGCTAAAGCAAACGCTGAAGGATAGGCTAAAGCAAAATGCTGAAGGCTAGGCTAAAGCAAACGCTGAAGGCTAGGCTAAAGCAAACGCTGAAGGCTAGGCTAAAGCAAAACGCTGAAGGCTAGGCTAAAGCAAATGCTGAAGGCTAGGCTAAAGCAAACGCTGAAGGATAGGCTAAAGCAAACGCTGAAGGCTAGGCTAAAGCAAACGCTGAAGGATAGGCTAAAGCAAACGCTGAAGGCTAGGCTAAAGCAAAACGCTGAAGGCTAGGCTAAAGCAAACGCTGAAGGCTAGGCTCAAGCAAAACGCTGAAGGCTAGGCTAAAGCAAACGCTGAAGGATAGGCTAAAGCAAACGCTGAAGGCTAGGCTAAAGCAAAACGCTGAAGGCTAGGCTCAAGCAAAACGCTGAAGGCTAGGCTAAAGCAAACGCTGAAGGCTAGGCTTATGCAAACGCTGAAGGCTAGGCTAAAGCAAACGCTGAAGGCTAGGCTAAAGCAAACGCTGAAGGCTAGGCTAAAGCAAACGCTGAAGGCTAGGCTAAAGCAAACGCTGAAGGCTAGGCTAAAGCAAACGCTGAAGGCTAGGCTAAAGCAAACGCTGAAGGCTAGGCTAAAGCAAAACGCTGAAGGCTAGGCTAAAGCAAACGCTGAAGGCTAGGCTAAAGCAAACGCTGAAGGCTAGGCTAAAGCAAAACGCTGAAGGCTAGGCTAAAGCAAACGCTGAAGGCTAGGCTAAAGCAAACGCTGAAGGCTAGGCTAAAGCAAAACGCTGAAGGCTAGGCTAAAGCAAACGCTGAAGGATAGGCTAAAGCAAACGCTGAAGGCTAGGCTAAAGCAAACGCTGAAGGCTAGGCTCAAGCAAAACGCTGAAGGCTAGGCTAAAGCAAACGCTGAAGGCTAGGCTAAAGCAAACTCTGAAGGCTAGGCTCAAGCAAAACGCTGAAGGCTAGGCTAAAGCAAACGCTGAAGGCTAGGCTTATGCAAACGCTGAAGGCTAGGCTAAAGCAAACGCTGAAGGCTAGGCTAAAGCAAAACGCTGACGGCTAGGCTAAAGCAAACGCTGAAGGCTAGGCTAAAGCAAACGCTGCAAAGAATTTGAAAGATTGCTGTTTTAATCAAACATTGTCCTTTTCACTGATACTTCTCTGTGTTCCATTAACGACACTGAAATAACTGTCTCTCAATGCATTGTTGAGAAACCACTCAATATGGAGGTGATGCTGGTGAAAAGTGTGTTCACGATAGGAGAGGAGGAAGAGGAGGAAGAGGAGGGAGAGGGAGGAAGAGGAGGGAGGGAGGGAGAGGAGCCTCTTGAGTTAATGGAGGTTGTAGGGAAGGAGGGACGGAAGAGGGAGGGAGGGAGGAAGAGGAGGGAGAGGAAGGGAGGGAGGGAGAGGGAGGGAGGGAGGGAGGAAGAGGGGGAGAGGGAGGGAGGAAGAGGAGGGAGAGGGAGGGAGGGAGGGAGGGAGGGAAGAGGAGGGAGAGGGAGGGAGGGAGGAAGAGGAGGGAGAGGGAGGAAGAGGGAAGAGGGAGGGAGAGAGAGGAGGGAGAGGGAGGAAGAGGGAAGAGGGAGGGAGAGAGAGGAGGGAGAGGGAGGGAGGGAGGAAGGAGGGAGGAAGGGGAGGGAGAGGGAGGCAGGAAGAGGAGGGAGAGGTAGGGAGAGAGCAAGAGAGGAGGAGAGAGGGAGAGAGGAAGAGGAGGGAGGAAGAGGAGGGAGAGGGAGGGAGGGAGGGAGAGGGAGGGAGGGAGGAAGAGGGGGAGAGGGAGGGAGGAAGAGGAGGGAGAGGGAGGGAGGGAGGGAGGGAGGGAGGAAGAGGAGGGAGAGGAAGGGAGGGAGGGAGAGGGAGGGAGGGAGGGAAGGAAGAGGGGAGAGGGAGGGAGGAAGAGGAGGGAGAGGGAGGGAGGGAGGGAGGAGGAAGAGGAGGGAGGGAGGGAGGAAGAGGAGGGAGAGGGAGGAAGAGGGAAGAGGGAGGGAGAGAGAGGAGGGAGAGGGAGGAAGAGGGAAGAGGGAGGGAGAGAGAGGAGGGAGAGGGAGGGAGGGAGGAAGAGGAGGGAGGAAGGGGAGGGAGAGGGAGGGAGGAAGAGGAGGGAGAGGTAGGGAGAGAGCAAGAGAGGAGGAGAGAGGGAGAGAGGAAGAGGAGGGAGGGAGGGAGGAAGAGGAGGGAGAGGGAGGAAGAGGGAAGAGGGAGGGAGAGAGAGGAGGGAGAGGGAGGAAGAGGGAAGAGGGAGGGAGGGAGAGAGAGGAGGGAGAGGGAGGGAGGGAGGGAGGAAGAGGAGGGAGGAAGGGGAGGGAGAGGGAGGGAGGAAGAGGAGGGAGAGGTAGGGAGAGAGCAAGAGAGGAGGAGAGAGGGAGAGAGGAAGAGGAGGGAGGGAGGGAACGTGGGGGGAAGAAAAGAGAGGGACAGAGGGAGATGGGATGGATGGAGAGAGAGAGAACTTTTGTATGCTATGTCTCTGAAAACCTCATGATTCCATTATTAACCATAGTAGTAGATGTCAAAACAATTGTAGGTCAAATGCTTTAGATTCGGGTTCTTTTTTATAATACAGTCGTTGAACTTGAGTTTGAACTTACTTTGGCTCCTGGCTTCCACACGTCTTCAAGCTTTGGGAATATGGCAAATCTTTACTAACTCATTATTTGTTTCTCTCCCACAGGCCCAAGACTCAAGACCCATCACCTCTCCCTGTCTAGATCAGAGGAACATCGGGAACACCAGCCCATCTGTCGTGTGTCCCTGCCAACAGAGTCTCCCTGCCTCCCTGCAGATCGTTCTCTCCACCACCCCTTCAGGAAACATCCAGGGACAACGGTCACCACCACAGGTGATTTAAGGTGAGCTAGAGGCCTGAATTCCCCCCCCAGGCCAATACATCTGTTGTAGTTCCTTTTCTTCAAGTCCTGGTACACATAAAATGGTATTGAAAAGCCGCATCTTACATGAAATAAACAATCTCTTTTCGGTCCTATTAAGTCGAGAAAGATCATTGTGTTGCTGTATGAGTCTCTGCCATTCAATGAAAATTACTTCAGAATACTTACGTAAGAATTGGCACGACTATAGTATGGCGTTGGTTGAAGCTCAATGTTAAATTCAATTATCTCTACCATCATATCTAAGCCAATATGACACCGATGTCGATGACAACTTGCAAATCAACTTCGAGGTACACAAAACACATTCTCTCATCATGAACCGTCCGGCTGTTAACGAAAACCAAATACCGGATTTTTAAATACCGGGTCATTACTAATTGAGTTTTCATAGTGTTTTCTGTACCTACCTAGCTCAAATTCTAGACGTCGGATTAAAACTATAGCTATACCATAAAGTGACCGTTCGACTTAAAAAATGTCAGATTGACTAAGATTGTAGGAGCAACAATTTTTTTATAAAATGTATAGTTTATCCTTGTCACATTTTAATTTTCTGTCCGTTAAAGAACCAACGATTTGGTAGCTAGCTATATTTGGTTATGGAAGGGTTTTTACACAAATGACTTCAGCCATTAGCAAGCCAGACAACAACAAATGATCTCAAACAAAGAAGCTAGATAGCTAACGTTAGCTAGCTCACGTCCAAATACCAGTCCTACATTACCTAGCTAACGTTAGCTTACTTGTCCAAAGTCCAGCAGCTAGCCTCTGTAGCTAGCTAAGACCTGTCAGCGGAAAGCTAGCTAGCAAGCTAACAAACATATCTTGAAAAAGTGATTACTGACAAGCAAAACATTTTGCGATTATGTCAACAATGGACTAATGAAACAAATACAAAAAGTTTTCTGGCGGAGTTTTCCTTTAAAGGACTAGGGAGTGTTTCAGGATAAAAAATAAACAAAATTGAGCTAATCACAGGCAAAATCCTAGAGGAAAACCTGGTTCAATCTGCTTCGCACCTGACACTGAGAGATGAACTCACATTTCAGCAGAACAATAACCTGAAACACAAGGCTAAATCTACATTGGAATTGCTTACCAAGAAGACAGTGAATTTTATTCTGCGACCAAGTTACATTTTTGACTTAAATATCTATGGTAAGACTTGAAAATGGTTGTCTGGCATTGATCAACAATCAACTTGACAGAGCTTGGAGAAGAATAATGAGCAAATATTGTACAATCCAGGTGTGGAAAGCTCTTAAAGATTCACATCTCTAATCACTGCTAAAGCTAGCATGCATTGACTCAGGGGTGTGAATACTTATGTAAATGAGATATTTCTGTATTTCATTTTCAATACATTTAAAATCATTTCTAATAACATGTTTTCACTTTGTCACTTTGGCATTATGGGGTATTGTGATGTCATTATGGGGTATTGTAATGTCATTATGGGTTATTGTGATGTCATTATGGGGTATTGTGATGTCATTATGGGGTATTGTGATGTCATTATGGGGTATTGTGATGTCATGATGGGTTATTGTGATGTCATTATGGGTTATTGTGATGTCATTATGGGTTATTGTGATGTCATTATGGGTTATTGTGATGTCATTATGGGGTATTGTGATGTCATTATGGGTTATTGTGATGTCATTATGGGGTATTGTGATGTCATTATGGGGTATTGTGTGTAGCTGGAAGAGAACAAATACATATTTAACCATTTTTGAATTCAGGCCGTAACACAACAAATGTGGAATAAGTCAAGGGGTATGAATACTTTTTGAAGGCACTTGGAGTCAATGACTTAAAACACTTTTCTTTTACTTTGCTTTCAATGGGAATTGAGTCATATCTTACAATGTAATACTGTCACAATCAATCAATTGACCTATTCACCTTCTGAAAAGCTACAGACAATGACTTTCAACCATGGTACATTCTACACACACTTGAATAGTAAGTTCCAAACTGATTTGAGCTATTAGCAGTCAGCAGACCAGGGGTTACCCAGCAACCTGGAGAGGGTAGCAAGGTAGCAAGGGTAGCAAGTTTTAAGTTCCTCGGCATACACATCACAGACAAACTGAATTGGTCCACTCACACAGACAGCATCGTGAGGAAGGCGCAGCAGCGCCTCTTCAACCTCAGGAGGCTGAAGAAATTCGGCTTGTCACCAAAAGCACTCACAAACTTCTACAGATGCACAATCGAAGCATCCTGGCGGGCTGTTTCACCGCCTGGTATGGCAACTGCACCGCCCTCAACCGTAAGGCTCTCCAGAGGGTAGTGAGGTCTGCACAACGCATCACCGGGGGCAAACTACCTGCCCTCCAGGACACCTACACCACCCGATGCTACAGGAAGGCCATAAAGATCATCAAGGACATCAACCACCCGAGCCACTGCCTGTTCACCCCGCTGTCATCCAGAAGGCGAGGTCAGTACAGGTGCATCAAAGCTGGGACCGAGAGACTGAAAAACAGCTTCTATCTCAAGGCCATCAGACTGTTAAACAGCCACCACTAACATTGAGTGGCTACTGCCAACACACTGTCAATGACACTGACTCTACTCCAGCCACTTTAATCATGGGAATTGATGGGAAATTATGTAAATATATCACTAGCCACTTTAAACAATGCTACCTTATATAATGTTACTTACCCTACATTGTTCATCTCATATGCACACGTTGATACTGTACTCTATATCATCGACTGCATCCTTATGTAATACATGTATCACTAGCCACTTTAACTATGCCACTTGGTTTACATACTTATCTCATATGTATATACTGTACTCTATCATCTACTGTATCTTGCCTATGCTGCTCTGTACCATCACTCATTCATATATCCTTATGTACATATTCTTTATCCCCTTACACTGTGTATAAGACAGTAGTTTTTTTTCTTTTTGAATTGTTAGTTAGATTACTTGCTCGTTATTACTGCATTGTCGGAACTAGAAGCACAAGCATTTCGCTACACTCGCATTAACATCTGCTAACCATGTGTATGTGACAAATAAAATTTGATTTGATTTGATTTGATTTGAACCTTTTACAGCACACACAATTAAGGCCCAGACCTTTTGGCCAAATGTAAAGGTTGCCACAACCAATAGCAGACTTTTGGCTGCTAAACAAAATCTTTGCATGTGGAAATGTTGTATAATACACCTTTAACAGAAACTCCCGGTGTAAAAAAACCACAGAAATTAAAAACAAAAAGCAACGTTTTAAGTGTGAACTTGGTCTAAAAGGTCTAAAAGGAAATTCACATGAGCATCACAATGCCTCCTCCACCCATGCTCTACCAAGGTTTTACAGCACCACAATGCCTCCTCCACCCATGCTCTACCAAGGTTTTACAGCACCACAATGCCTCCTCCACCCATGCCCTACCAAGGTTTTACAGCATCACAATGCCTCCTCCACCCATGCTCTACCAAGGTTTTACAGCATCACAATGCCTCCTCCACCCATGCTCTACCAAGGTTTTACAGCATCACAATGCCTCCTCCACCCATGCTCTACCAAGGTGTTACAGCACCACAATGCCTCCTCCACCCATGCTCTACCAAGGTGTTACAGCACCACAATGCCTACTCCACCCATGCTCTACCAAGGTGTTACAGCACCACAATGCCTCCTCCACCCATGCTCTACCAAGGTTTTACAGCACCACAATGCCTCCTCCACCCATGCCCTACCAAGGTTTTACAGCACCACAATGCCTCCTCCACCCATGCCCTACCAAGGTTTTACAGCACCACAATGCCTCCTCCACCCATGCTCTACCAAGGTTTTACAGCATCACAATGCCTCCTCCACCCATGCTCTACCAAGGTTTTACAGCATCACAATGCCTCCTCCACCCATGCTCTACCAAGGTTTTACAGCATCACAATGCCTCCTCCACCCATGCTCTACCAAGGTTTTACAGCACCACAATGCCTCCTCCACCCATGCTCTACCAAGGTTTTACAGCACCACAATGCCCCCTCCACCCATGCTCTACTAAGGTTTTACAGCACCACAATGCCTCCTCCACCCATGCTCTACCAAGGTTTTACAGCACCACAATGCCTCCTCCACCCATGCTCTACCAAGGTTTTACAGCACCACAATGCCTCCTCCACCCATGCTCTACCAAGGTGTTACAGCACCACAATGCCCCCTCCACCCACCCATGCTCTACCAAGGTTTTACAGCACCACAATGCCTCCTCCACCCATGCTCTACCAAGGTTTTACAGCACCACAATGCCTCCTCCACCCATGCTCTACCAAGGTTTTACAGCACCACAATGCCTCCTCCACCCATGCTCTACCAAGGTTTTACAGCACCACAATGCCTCCTCCACCCATGCTCTACCAAGGTTTTACAGCACCACAATGCCTCCTCCACCCATGCTCTACCAAGGTTTTACAGCACCACAATGCCTACTCCACCCATGCTCTACCAAGGTTTTACAGCACAGCTTTGACCTGCTACAGTGTTGCATAGGATTCAAACCTTTTCAAACCTTTTCAAACCTTTTCAAATTATTCAGATTCTTCAGAGGAATAATGGAACAAATATAAAAGCAACATGTAACAATTTCAAACTCTTACTTTTTTACTGAGTCACTTCACATAAGGAAATCAGTCAATTGATATAAAATAAATAAATTCATTAGGCCCTAATCTATGGATTTCACATGACTGGGAATACAGATATGCATCTGTTGGTCACAGATACCTTTAAAATTAAAGGTAGGGGCGTGGATCAGAAAACCAGTCATTATCTGGTGTGACCAATTGCCTCATGCAGCACCACACATCTCCTTCACATAGAGTTGATCAGGAATGTTGATTGTGGCCTGTTGGAATGTCATCCCACTCCTCTTCAATGGCTGTGTGAAGTTGCTGGATATTGGCGGGACCTGGAACTTGCTCAACGGCTGCCATCCAGGACCTCTACACCAGGCGGTGTCAGAGGAAGGCCCTGAAAATTGTCAAAGACCCCAGCCACCCCAGTCATAGACTGTTCTCTCTACTTCCACATGGCAAGCGGTACCGGAGTGCCAAGTCTAGGACAAAATGGCTTCTCAACAGGTTTTACCCCCAAGCCATAAGACTCCTGAACAGGTAACCAATTGGTTACCTGGACTATTTGCATTGTGGCCCCCCCGACCCCTTTTTTACACTGCTGCTACTCTCTGTTCATCATAGATGCATAGTCACTTTAACTATACATTCATGTACATACTACCTCAATTGGGCCGACCAACCAGTGCTTCTGACCAACCGGGCTATCTGCATTGTGCCCCCAGCACAAGGTGCACCTGTGTAATGATCATGCTGTTTAATCATTTTATTGATATGCCACACCTGTCAGATGGATGGATTATCTTGGCAAAAGGAGAAAACTAACAGGAATGTAACCTACTTTTATGCACAACATTTTGAGAGAAATACACTTTGTGTGTATGTGGAACATTTCTTTGATATTTTGTTTCAGCTCATGAAACATGTTGTGTTTATGTTTTTGTTTTTGTTCAGTATATTTACAGTACCAGTCAAACGTTTGGACTCATTCAAAGTGTTTGTCTTTATTTTGACTATTCATGTACTAAACCCCCCAAAAAAGTGTTAAACAGATCAAAATATATTTTTTATTTGAGAATCTTTAAAGTAGCCACCCCTTTGCCTTGATGACAGCTTTGCACACTCTTGGCATTCTCTCAACCAGCTTCCTGAGGTAGTCACCTGGAATGCATTTCAATTAACAGGTGTGCCTTGTTGAAAGTTCATTTGTGAAATTTCTTGCCTTCTTAATGCATGTGAGCCAATCAGTTGTGTTGTGACCAGGTAGGGGTGGTATACAGAAGATAGCCCTATTTGGTAAAAGACCAAGTCCATATTATGGCAAGAACACCTCAAATAAGTAAAGAGAAACAACAGTCCATCATTACTTTAAGACAGGAAGGTCAGTCAATCTGGAAAATATCAAGAACTTTGAGAAATAGTGCTTTGTGGGTAGTTTAGAAGATATCCGGAAAAAAGTTAATAAATATATAAGGTTCTCCATGGGGACATTTGACTGGTTTGATTGGTTAAAGGGTTCTTTCTCCATGGGGACATTTGATTGGTTAAAGGGTTCTCCATGGGGACATTTGATTGGTTAAAAGGTTCTCCATGGGGACATTTGATTGGTTTGATTGGTTAAAGGGTTCTTTCTCCATGGGGACATTTGATTGGTTTGATTGGTTAAAGGGTTCTTTCTCCATGGGGACATTTGATTGGTTTGATTGGTTAAAGGGTTCTTTCTCCATGGCGACATTTGATTGGTTAAAAGGTTCTCCATGGGGACATTTGATTGGTTTGATTGGTTAAAGGGTTCTTTCTCCATGGGGACATTTGGAACTCGTTTATCTAAGAGGGTATGCACCTATCAGAGGACAAGGTGGAACCTTTACAATATTGCTGGTGTGTGTGTGTGTGTGTGTGTGTGTGTGTGTGTGTGTGTGTGTGTGTGTGCTGATGAATGATCCTGTTAAGGAAATTATCATGACTTTAACCTCTGGGTCTGTAAGTGAACTGCTACTTAGAGAAGTGAAGGACCTATTGATTTCACATGTGAATGAACTACACACACACACACACACACACACACACACACACACACACACACACACACACACACACACACACACACACACACACACACACACACGCACACACACACACACACACACACACACACACACACACACACACACACACACACACACACACATCTTCACATGCATCAGATTATCTGAGCATGTGAATGAACTACACACACACACACACACACACACACACACACACACACACACACACACACACACACACACACAGATGACTGACAGCCAACGTTGATGGTGACGACATGGTGATGTGACAGATGATGTATAGCCTGTTTCAACTTGACCTGGCAACACACAGTAAAGAGCTGACCTGGCAACACACAGTAAAGAGCTGACCTGGCAACAACACACAGTGACCTGGCAACACACAGAGCTGACCTGGCAACACACAGTAAAGAGCTGACCTGACCTGACAACACACAGTAAAGAGCTGACCTGGCAACACACAGTAAAGAGCTGACCTGGCAACACACAGTAAAGAGCTGACCTGGCAACACACAGTAAAGAGCTGACCTGGGCAACACACAGTAAAGAGCTGACCTGGGCAACACACAGTAAAGAGCAGACAGGGAAACACAGTAGGGTCATGCTAAGTGATCGCCTGCATAACTTACTTAATAATATCTTAGCTATAGTTTACAGAATGCAAGAAAACATGTAGACAGAGCTAAGATTGAATATATATATATATATAAAATATTAATATTTCTCTCTCAATGTCTGATGATGTGGGCCATGTAGCTGAAGCCTATTTTATATTTTATAGCAGACTCTCCAGTGTCAAATTATTTTAAAATACTTTTTTTTTTTTTATCCGTATGAATATGACTTCAGTTTTAATGCAAGCCGGTGTTCTCCCACCCCTCTACTTCATGATCAAGCAACTAATTTATCGGACAGAGTTCTCAGAAAGTTTGAAGTAGTTTTTAAATAACATTAAAAACATGATAGGCCTAAGGTAATAATGACAGATGTAGAACGAACAATAGCAAGATATAAAAGTTCGAAACGAGTAGTTCGAACAAACCTTACAGTTAAACAAAACCTCTAGACTTAAAGACGTATGAATCCCGTCTCCTTGCCCGTCTGCGAACCAAACGGCCAAACGCTACTAATTAAAATAGAGAGAGTATTTCCCAATTTGATGATTGTAATTAAGTTTTTAATAATGTCCTAAAGTTGCAGCTTTCAAATGGTAACAATTGTAAAAGTCAGTCTATATATCTCGGTTGGTACAAAGGATTTGGAAACAGACGCAGGAATACATCATCTGGGTTCTTTAATATGCCCAAAACAAACACGTATACATTAACACTGGGATGTAAGCCAATCAAAAGAGTGAGGGTAAACCTGGTAGATCTACACGGGACGAGACCCGTAATACATAATGCACGAAACCCGCAGCACAGGCTGAGACAGCACATAGGGAACAATAACACACAGCACAGGCTGAGACAACACATAGGGAACAATAACACACAGCACATAGGGAACAATAACACACAGCACAGGCTGAGACAAAGCATAGGGAACAATAAC
Source organism: Oncorhynchus tshawytscha (assembly GCF_018296145.1). Taxonomy (NCBI): domain Eukaryota; kingdom Metazoa; phylum Chordata; class Actinopteri; order Salmoniformes; family Salmonidae; genus Oncorhynchus; species Oncorhynchus tshawytscha. Next base: position 2,405,051 of record NC_056429.1, on the reverse strand, counting down.
ACACAGCACAGGCTGAGACAACACATAGGGAACAATAACACACAGCACATAGGGAACAATAACACACAGCACAGGCTGAGACAACACATAGGGAACAATAACACACAGCACATAGGGAACAATAACACAGCACATAGGGAACAATAACACACAGCACAGGCTGAGGGAACAATAACACAGCACAGGCTGAGACAACACATAGGGAACAATAACACACAGCACATAGGGAACAATAACCCACAGCACAGGCTGAGATAACACATAGGGAACAATAACACACAGCACATAGGGAACAATAACCCACAGCACAGGCTGAGACAAAGCATAGGGAACAATAACACACAGCACAGGCTGAGACAAAGCATAGGGAACAATAACCCACAGCACAGGCTGAGACAAAGCATAGGGAACAATAACCCACAGCACAGGCTGAGACAAAGCATACAAACACAAACAACAGTTTACATGCACTTAGGTTGGAGTCATTAAAACTCATTTTTCAACCACTCCACAAATTTCTTGTTAACAAACAATAGTTTTGGCAAGTCGGTTAGGACATCTACTTTGTGCATGACACAAGTCATTTTTCCAACAATTGTTTACAGACAGATTATTTCACTTATAATTCATCTATTAAAACATCTCAAGACATCAGTCAGGAAGTTAAAGCTTGGTCGCAAATGGGTCTTCCAAATGGACATTGACGCCAAGCATACTCCCAAAGTTGTGGCAAAATGGCTTAAGGACAACAAAGTCACGGTATTGGAGTGGCCATCACAAAGCCCTGACGTCAATCCTATAGAAAATTTGTGGGCAGAACTGAAAAAGGGTGTGTGAGCAAGGAGGCCTACAAACCTGACTCAGTTACACCAACTCTGTCAGGAGGAATAGGCCAAAATTCACCCAACTTATTGTGGGAAGCTTGTGCAAGGCTACCCCAAAACATTTGACCCAAGTTAAACAATTTAAAGGCAATGCTACTGAATACTAATTGAGTGTATGTAAACTTCTGACCCACTGGGAATGTGATGAAAGAAATAAAATCTGAAATAAATCATTCTCTCTACTACTATTCTGACATTTCACATTCTTAAAACAAAGTGATGATCCTAACTGACCTAAAACAGGGAAATGTTACTGGGATTAAATGTCAGGAATTGTGAAAAACTGAGTTTCAATGTATTTGGCGAAAGGTGTATGTAAACTTCCAACTACAACTTCCGACTGCAAAATAACCTGCAGTCCAATGGGGAAACAAAGGTCACATTTATACAAACCCAATCAGTGAGGAGCTGGAACCAGATGTGGAACCAGGTGTGGAACCAGATGTGGAACCATGTGTGGAACCAGATGTGGAACCATGTGTGGAACCAGATGTGGAACCAGGTGTGGAACCAGGTGTGGAACGAGATGTGGAACCAGATGTGGAACCAGGTGTGGAACGAGATGTGGAACCAGATGTGGAACCAGGTGTGGAACCAGGTGTGGAACCAGAGTGGAACCAGGTGTGGAACCAGGTGTGGAACCAGATGTGGAACCAGGTGTGGAACCAGGTGTGGAATGAGATTTGGAACCAGGTGTGGAACCAGATGTGGAACCAGGTGTGGAACCAGGTGTGGAACCAGGTGTGCAACCAGGTGTGCAACCAGATGTGGAACCAGGTGTGGAACCAGGTGTGGAACCAGATGTGGAACCAGGTGTGGAACCAGGTGTGCGTAATGACACAGTTCAGTGCAGCCTAGCAGGCCGGTGACGTCGACCTCTGGAACTGGTGAACAGAATGAGCAGCAGTACCGGGGGGATCCGTGACACTATAGGCCGTTCTCTATCACAGCTTTATTTTCAATGACAAATATTACATCCAACAAGAAGTGAAATTGAGCAAATGTATAAAAAAAATATAGATATATAAAAAACAATATCAAGATGTAAAATCTAATGTACCAGAATCTTATACTGTGTGTTGTGGTGTCCCACCCACCAAGTGACTACGATTTACATCCCATGCGAGCTCCTCTCATTCCTCCAATAGCATGCGAGCTCCTCTCATCCCTCCAATAGCATGTGAGCTCCTCTCATCCCTCCAATAGCATGTGAGCTCCTCTCATCCCTCCAATAGCATGTGAGCTCCTCTCATCCCTCCAATAGCATGTGAGCTCCTCTCATCCCTCCAATAAAATGTGAGCTGTTTTCCCTCCAAAGCATGCAGCTTTTCCCTCCAATAGCATGTGAGCTCCTCTCATCCCTCCAATAGCATGTGAGCTCCTCTCATCCCTCCAATAGCATGTGAGCTCCTCTCATCCCTCCAATAGCATGCGAGCTCTCAATAACGGTCCTTTTTAGCTTTCTTTAAAAATAAAAATAAACTGTTTTATAAAAAATGTCAAACAGGTTTTTTCAGGTATTTGTCAATAGGGAGCGATACCATTTATCACAATGTTTAATGTGTACAAAAGGACAAAAGTTGACATGGCCCAACCCTTAATCATGATAGGACAAAGATTGACTTGGCCCAACCCTTAATCACGATAGGACAAAGATTGACTTGGCCCAACCCTTAATCACGATAGGACAAAGATTGACTTGGCCCAACCCTTAATCACGATAGGACAAAGATTGACATGGCCCAACCCTAACACTTACTACAGGCTACGCCATATTCTGTTTTCTGTCTGGAAGCGAAGGTGGAAAGGATTAGGATTAGGATTAGGATTAGGGTTAGGATAAAGATTAGAAAGGTCTCTCTCTCTGAAATGCTTCTCTGGTCAAGTGATTTTGGCATAACACTTTAACTACAGATTTTTTTTCAACTTTGTTGGATCTCACACTTGCTGAGGGCATTTAATGTCAGTATTGTTTTTTTAACAAATTATCTAACCTAACAGTGCCTTTGGAAAGTATTTAAACCCTTAGTTTAACCCTACAATGTGATTTTCTGGATTTTTTTTCTCATTTTGTCTGTCATAGTTGAAGTGTACCTATGATGAAAATTACAGGCCTCTCTCATCTTTTTAAGTGGGAGAACTTGCACAATTGGTGGCTGACTAAATATTTTTTTGCCCCACTGTATATGAGGTCCCACAGTTGACAGTGCATGTCAGAGCAAAAACCAAGCCATGAGGATGAAGGATTTGTCTGTAGAGCTCTGAGACAGTATTGAGTCGAGGCACAGATCTGGGGAAGGGTACCAAAACATTTCTACAGCATTGAATGGGTCCAAGAACACAGTGGCCTCCATCGTTCTTAAATGGAAGATGTTTGGAACCACCAAGACTCTTCCTAGAGCTGGCCGCCTGGCCAAACTGAGCAATTGTGGGAGAAGGGCCTTGGTCAGGAAGGTGACCAAGAACCCATTAGTCACTCTGACAGAGTTCCTCTGTGGAGATGGGAGAACCTTCCAGAAGGACAACCATCTCTGCAGCACTCCACCAATCAGGCCTTTATGGTAGAGTGGCCAGACGGAAGCCACTCCTCAGTAAAAGGCACATGACAGCCCGCTTGTAGTTTACCAAAAGGCACCTGAAGACTCTCGGACCATAAAAAAACAAGATTCTCTGTTCTGATGAAACCAAGATTGAACTCTTTGGCCTGAATGCCAAGCGTCATGTCTGGAGGAACCCTGGCACCATCCCTACGGTGAATTTGTAGGTGACAGGGTGGGTGACAGGCTGGGTGACAGGGTGGGTGACAGGGTGGGCGACAGGCTGGGTGACAGGTGACAGGGTGGGTGACAGGTGACAGGGTGGGTGACAGGTGACAGGCTGGGTGACAGGGTGGGTGACAGGTGACAGGCTGGGTGACAGGTGACATGACAGGGTAGATGACAGGTGACATGCTGCGTGACAGGCTGGGTGACAGGGTAGATGACAGGAGACATGTTGCGTGACAGGCTGTGTGACATGCTGTGTGACAGGCTGGGTGACAGGCTGGGTGACAGGTGACATGCTGGGTGACAGTCTGGGTGACAGGTGACATGCTGGGTGACAGGTGACAGGCTGGGTGACAGGTGACAGGCTGGGTGACAGGCGACATGACAGGGTAGATGACAGGAGACATGTGCAGGCGACAGGCTGGGTGACAGGCTGACAGGCTGGAGGACAGGCTGGGTGACAGGGTGACAGGTGACATGCTGGGTGACAGGTGATATGCTGGAGGTGACAGGCTGGGTGACAGACAGGCTGGGTGACAGGTGACAGGCTGGAGGACAGGCTGGATGACAGGTGACAGGCTGGGTGACAGGTGATATGCTGGGGACAGGCTGGGTGACAGGTGACAGGCTGGAGGACAGGCTGGGTGACAGGCTGGGTGACAGGGTGACAGGCTGGGTGACAGGCTAGAGGACAGGTGACATGCTGGGTGACAGGCTGGGTGACAGGCTGGGTGACAGGGTGGGTGACAGGGTGGGTGACAGGTGACAGGCTGGGTGACAGGGTGGGTGACAGGTGACAGGGTGGGTGACAGGGTGGGTGACAGGCTGGGTGACAGGGACAGGCTGGGTGACAGGTGACAGGGTGGGTGACAGTTGACAGGGTAGGTGACATGTGACAGGGTGGGTGACAGGTGACAGAGTGGGTGACAGGTGACAGGGTGGTGACATGTGACAGGGTGGGTGACAGGTGACAGAGTGGGTGACAGGTGACAGAGCTGGGTGACAGGTGACATGCTGGGTGACAGGGTGGGTGACAGGTGACAGGCTGGGGGACAGGCTGGGGGGGGACAGGCTGGGGAACAGGCTGGGGGACAGGCTGGGTGACAGGCTGGGGAACAGGCTGGGTGACAGGCTGGATGACAGGGTGGGTGACAGGTGACAGGGTGGGTGACAGGCTGGGTGACAGGTGACAGACAGTGGGTGACAGGTGACATGCTGGGACAGGCTGACAGGGTGATGACAGGAGACATGACAGGCTGGGTGACAGGCTGGGGTGACAGGCTGGGTGACAGGTGACAGGCTGGGTGACAGGCTGATAGGCTGGGTGAGGACAGGCTGGGTGACAGGGTGGGTGACAGGTGACAGGCTGGGTGACAGGACAGGCTGGGTGACAGGTGACAGGCTGGGTGACACGCTGGCTGGGTGACAGGCTGGGCTGACAGGGTGGGTGACAGGCTGGGTGAGGACAGGTGACATGCTGGGTGACAGGCTGGGTGATAGGGACAGGCTGACAGGCTGGGTGACAAGGTGGGTGACAGGGACAGGCTGGGTGACAGGCTGGGTGACAGGTGACAGGCTGGGTGACAGGGTGACAGGGTGGGTGACAGGTGACAGGGTGGGTGACAGGCAGGCTGGGTGACAGGTGACAGGCTGGGTGACAGGGACAGGGTGGGTGACAGGTGACAGGGTGGGTGACAGGGTGGGTGACAGGCTGGGTGACAGGTGACAGGGTGGGTGACAGGTGACAGGGTGGGTGACAGTTGACAGGGTGGGTGACAGGTGACAGAGTGGGTGACAGGTGACATGGGTGACAGGTGACAGGTGACAGAGTGGGTGACAGGTGACATGCTGGGTGACAGGTGACATGCTGGGTGACAGGGTGGGTGACAGGTGACAGGCTGGGGGACAGGCTGGGGACAGGCAGGCTGGGTGACAGGCTGGGTGACAGGCTGGGTGACAGGCTGGATGACAGGGTGGGTGACAGGTGACAGGGTGGGTGACAGGCTGGGTGACAGGTGACAGAGTGGGTGACAGGTGACATGCTACGGGTGACAGGAGACATGCTGGGTGACAGGCTGGGTGACAGGTGACAGCCAGTGGGTGACAGGTGACATGCTGACAGTGACAGGGTAGATGACAGGATGACATGCTGGGTGACAGGCTGGGTGACAGGCTGGGTGACAGGTGACAGGCTGGGTGACAGGGGTGATGACAGGCTGGGTGACATGGTGGGTGACAGGCTGGGTGACAGGGTGGGTGACAGGTGACAAGGTGGAGGACAGGCTGGGTGACAGGTGACAGGCTGGGTGACAGGGTGGGTGACTGTGGGGACAGGCTGGGTGACAGGGTGGGTGACAGGCTGACAGAGGACAGGTGACATGCTGGGTGACAGGCTGGGTGACAGGTGAGGGTGGGTGACAGGCTGGGTGACAGGGACAGGCTGGGTGACAGGGTGGGTGACAGGCTGGGTGACAGGTGACAGGCTGGGTGACAGGGTGGGTGACAGGTGACAGGGTGGGTGACAGGCTGGGTGACAGGCTGTGACAGGCTGGGTGACAGGGTGGGTGACAGGTGACAGGGTGGGTGACAGGGTGGGTGACAGGCTGGGTGACAGGTGACAGGGTGGGTGACAGGTGACAGGGTGGGTGACAGTTGACAGGGTAGGTGACAGGTGACAGAGTGGGTGACAGGTGACATGCTGTGTGACAGGTGACAGAGTGGGTGACAGGTGACATGCTGGGTGACAGGTGACATGCTGGGTGACAGGGTGGGTGACAGGTGACAGGCTGGGGGACAGGCTGGGGAACAGGCTGGGGGGGTGAGGCTGGGGAACAGGCTGGGTGACAGGCTGGATGACAGGGTGGGTGACAGGTGACAGGGTGGGTGACAGGCTGGGTGACAGGTGACAGAGTGGGTGACAGGTGACATGCTAGGGTGTGACAGGCTGGGTGACAGGCTGGGTGACAGGTGATAGGGTGGGTGACAGGTGACAGGCTGGGTGACAGGGTGGGTGACAGGTGACAGGCTGTGTGACATGCTGTGTGACAGGCTGGGGGGCAGGCTGGGTGACAGGCTGGAGGACATGCTGTGTGACAGGCTGGGTAACAGGCTGGGTGGCAGGCTGGGTGGGCTGACAGGCTGGGTGACAGGCTGGGCTGGGTGACATGCTGTGTCACAGGCTGTGTGACATGCTGTGTGACAGGCTGGGTGACAGGCTGGGTGACAGGCTGGGTGACAGGTGACAGGCTGGGTTACAGGGTGGGTGACAGGTGACAGGATGGGTGACAGGGTGGGTGACAGGCTGGGTGACAGGGTGGGTGACAGGCTGGGGTGACAGGCTGGGTGACAGGCTGGGTGACAGGCTGGGGGGTGAACAGGCTGGGGACAGGGTAGATGACAGGAGACGACAGGCTGGGTGACAGGGTGGGTGACAGGGTGGGCGACAGGCTGGGTGACAGGGTGGGTGACAGAGTGGGTGACAGGTGACAGGGTGGGTGACAGGTGACAGGCTGGGTGACAGGGTGGGTGACAGTTGACAGGGTGGTGACAGGCTGGGTGACAGGTGACATGCTGCGTGACAGGTGACATGCTGGGTGACATGCTGTGTGACAGGCTGGGTGACAGGCTGGAGGACATGCTGTGTGACAGGCTGGGTAACAGGCTGACAGGGACAGGCTGGGTGACAGGCTGGAGGACATGCTGTGTGACAGGCTGGGTAACAGGCTGGGTGGCAGGCTGGGTGACATGGTGGGTGACATGCTGTGTCACAGGCTACAGGCTGTGTGCATGCTGTGTGACAGGCTGGGTGACAGGCTGGGTGACAGGTGACAGACTGGGGACAAGCTGGGTGAGAGGCTGGGGGACAGACTGGGGGTAACAGGCTGGGGGCACAGGCTGGGGGTGACATCCTGGAGGACAGGCTGGGTGAGAGGCTGGGGGACAGACTGGGGAACAGGCTGGGGGACAGGCTGGAGGACAGGCTGGGTGACAGGGTGGGTGACAGGTAATCAACAACTTGTTAATCTGGGTTGAAGTAGTGGTAACTACAGTATCTTTGTTTTTTAATCAACAACTTGTTCATCTGGGTTGAAGTATTGGTAACTACAGTATCTTTGTTTTTTAATCAACAACTTGTTCATCTGGGTTGAAGTAGTGGTAACTACAGTATCTTTGTTTTTTAATCAACAACTTGTTCATCTGGGTTGAAGTATTGGTAACTACAGTATCTTTGTTTTTTAATCAACAACTTGTTCATCTGGGTTGAAGTAGTGGTAACTACAGTATCTTTGTTTTTTAATCAACAACTTGTTCATCTGGGTTGAAGTATTGGTAACTACAGTATCTTTGTACCAGAATATTTTAGTACACTGTATGTTGCAGTGGTGTCCTACTCTCTCTGTGTCTCTCTGTGTCTCTCTCTCTGTCTCTCTGTGTCTCTCTGTGTCTCTCTGTGTCTCTCTCTCTGTCTCTCTGTCTCTCTGTGTCTCTCTGTGTCTCTCTCTGTGTCTCTCTCTCTGTCTCTCTCTGTCTCTCTGTGTCTCTCTGTGTCTCTCTCTGTGTCTCTGTTTCTCTCTCTCTCTCTCTGTTTCTCTCTCTGTCTCTCTCTCTGTCTCTCTGTCTCTCTGTGTCTCTCTCTGTCTCAATTCAATTCAATTCAATTCAAGGGCTTTATTGGCATGGGAAACATGTGTTAACATTGCCAAAGCAAGTGAGGTAGACAACATACAAAGTGAATATATAAAGTGAAAAACAACAAAAATTAACAGTAAACATTACACATACAGAAGTTTCAAAACAATAAAGACATTACAAATGTCATATTATATATCTATACAGTGTTTTAACAATGTACAAATGGTTAAAGGACACAAGATCAAATAAATAAGCATAAATATGGGTTGTATTTACAATGGTGTTTGTTCTTCACTGGTTGCCCTTTTCTCGTGGCAACAGGTCACAAATCTTGCTGCTGTGATGGCACACTGTGGAATTTCACCCAGTAGATAAGTGGGAGTTTTTCAAAATTGGATTTGTTTTCGAATTCTTTGTGGATCTGTGTAATCTGAGGGAAATATATCTCTCTAATATGATCTCTCTGTCTCTCTCTGTCTCTCTGTGTCTCTCTGTGTCTCTCTGTGCCTCTCTGTGTGTCTCTCTGTGTCTCTCTGTGTCTCTCTGTGTGTCTCTCTCTCTCTCTGTCTCTCTGTGTCTCTCTGTCTGTGTCTCTCTGTGTCTCTCTCTCTGTGTCTCTCTCTGTGTCTCTCTCTGTGTCTCTCTGTGTCTCTCTCTCTGTGTCTCTCTGTGTCTCTCTCTCTCTGTGTCTCTCTGTGTCTCTCTCTCTCTCTCTTTGTCTCTCTGTGTCTCTCTGTGTCTCTCTCTCTCTCTCTGTGTCAATGTCTCTCTGTCTCTCTGTGTGTGTCTCTCTGTCTCTCTGTTCCTCTCTGTGTCTCTCTCTCTGTGTTTCTCTGTGTATCTCTGTGTCTCTCTGTGTGTCTCTCTCTCTCTCTCTCTCTCTCTGTGTCAATGTCTCTCTCTGTATCTCTGTGTGTGTCTCTCTCTGTCTCTCTCTGTCTCTTTCTGTCTCTCTCTGTCTCTCTCCGTGTCTGTCTCTGTCCCTCTCTCTCGCTCTGTCTCTCTCTGTCTCTCTCTGTCTCTCTCTGTCTCTCGCTGTCTCACTCACCCGCCCTCTATCTCTCCCTCAGGTGTGTCCTCAAGATGGGGACTATCCCCCTGGCCCTAACCTTAACCCTGGTCTTGTTGGCTGTCCTGGGGTTCACTACACCCAGTGTCTGGAGCCTGAATCCAGACGATCCTAACGTCTGCAGTCACTGGGAGAGGTGAGCGATAAGTCATGACCATGCGTCCTCCATTACAGCCAACAGACAGAATGATTCATCCTCCTGATTCATACGACCAACAGACATAATGATTCATCCTCCTGATTCATACAACCAACAGACATAATGATTCATCCTCCATTACAGCCAACAGACAGAATGATTCATCCTCCTGATTCATGCAACCAACAGACAGAATGATTCATCCTCCTGATTCATACGACCAACAGACATAATGATTCATCCTCCTGATTCATGCAACCAACAGACAGAATGATTCATCCTCCTGATTCATACGACCAACAGACAGAATGATTCATCCTCCATTTCAACCAATATACAGAATGATTCAACCTTCTGATTCATACAACCAACAGACAGAATGATTCATCCTCCTGATTCATACAACCAACAGACAGAATGATTCATCCTTCTGATTCATACAACCAACAGACAGAATGATTCATCCTCCATTACAACCAGAATGATTCATCCTCCTGATGCATATAACCAACAGACATAATGATTCATCCTCCATTTCAACCAATATACAGAATGATTCAACCTTCTGATTCATACAACCAACAGACAGAATGATTCATCCTCCTGATGCATACAACCAACAGACAGAATGATTCATCCTCCTGATGCATACAACCAACAGACAGAATTATTCATCCTCCTGATGCATACAACCAACTGACAGAATGATTCATCCTCCTGATGCATACAACCAACAGACAGAATGATTCATCCTCCATTTCAACCAACAGACAGAATGATTCATCCTCCTGATGCATACAACCAACAGACAGAATGATTCATCCTCCTTGGCTTCTCCATCAAATCAGGTCACTTTCCCAAAATTCCTTGGTTTTTCAGAAATCCCAGTTTAGAGATTCCCAGAATCAGGAATCAGGAATAACCTGGAAATCTGGAATCTTCCAACCAGGATTTCTGGAAAACCTGGTAATTCTGGGTAAAGTCGGCGTAGGTGTTTGGTATTTTATCAGAGTTACTCTTCCACACAACATGAAACATGACACGATACAAAATGGACAACAGCTCAAGGACAGAACTACATCATTTTAGAAAGGCACACGCAGCCTACTTATCAACGCACAAACTATCTAGGTCAAATAGGGGGAGAGGGTGTCTCGAGTGGTGGTCTAAGACAGAGCTGTGCCACTAGAGATCCTGGTTTGAGTCCAGGCTCTGTCGCCGCGACCGGGAGACCCATGGGGCGGCGCACAATTGGCTCAGCGTCGTCCGGGTTAGGGGAGGGTTTGACCAGCAGGGATGTCCTTGTCTCATTGGTGCGGCTTCCGGGTTAGGGAGGGTTTGACCAGCAGGGATGTCCTTGTCTCATTGGTGCGGCTGGCTTCCGGGTTAAGCGGGCATTGTGTCACGAAGCGGTGCGGCTTGGTTGGGTCGTGTTTCAGAGGACGCACGGGTCTCGACCTTTGCATCTCCCGAGTCCGTACGGAGTTGCAGCGATGAGACAAGACCAATTGGATACCAGGAAAAATGAGATGTAACGAAGTTCCATGCAATAATCGATCTAGATATGTTTATCAGAATGATCCTAGCCTGGCCCATGATATATTTGTGCTGTCTTGCCAAGTCCTACGACAATTCAATCACCGTAGCAGTTGTCAAGACAGCACAAATAGTAGGAGAAAGACAGATAGACAGACAGACAGACAGACAGACAGACAGACAGACAGACAGACAGACAGACAGACAGACAGAGAGAGAGAGACAGACAGACAGACAGACAGACAGACAGACAGACAGACAGACAGACAGACAGACAGACAGACAGACAGACAGACAGCAGAACAAAGAGAGAGAGAGAGATAGAGAGAGAGAGAGAGAGAGAGAGAGACAGACAGACAGACAGACAGACAGACAGACAGACAGACAGACAGACAGACAGACAGACAGACAGACAGACAGACAGACAGACAGACAGACAGACAGACAGACAGAGATACAGACAGAGAGCGGGAGACATACAGACAGACAGCGAGAGAGAGAGACAAACAGAGAGGCAGAGACAGACAGACAGACAGACAGTCAGACAGAGAGAGAGAGACAGACAGACAGACAGACAGACAGACAGACAGACAGACAGACAGACAGACAGACAGACAGACAGACAGAGAAGCCCATATCTATTCCCAATGCGTCTGTAGGACATCATTGATTCCAGATGAAATATGCAGCAGGATAATTGATCAGCCAACGACACACACAGCACTCTCTTCCTAATCAATTAACACGCAGCACCCATATTGTGTCACTTATGAAAAATAAGCAAAGAGAATAGAGGATAGAGGGAGAGGGAGAGGATAGAGGTTAGAGGGAGAGGGAGAGGATATAGGTTAGAGGGAGAGGATAGAGGGAGAGGATAGAGGGAGAGGATAGAGGTTAGAGGGAGAGGATAGAGGGAGAGGATAGAGGGAGAGGATAGAGGTTAGAGGGAGAGGGAGAGGATAGAGGTTAGAGGGAGAGGATAGAGGGAGAGGATAGAGGGAGAGGATAGAGGTTAGAGGGAGAGGATAGAGGGAGAGGATAGAGGGGGAGGATAGAGGGAGAGATAGAGGGAGAGGATAGAGGAGAGGATAGAGGATAGAGGGGGAGGATAGAGGGGGAGGATAGAGGGGAGGATAGAGGGAGAGGATAGAGGGGGAGGGAGAGGATAGAGGGAGAGGATAGAGGGGGGATAGAGGGAGAGGATAGACGATAGAGGTTAGAGGGAGAGGATAGAGGGGGAGGATAGAGGGGGAGGATAGAGGGAGAGGATAGAGGGAGAGGATAGAGGATAGAGGGAGAGGATAGAGGATAGAGGGAGAGGATAGAGGGAGAGGATAGAGGGGAGAGGATAGAGGGAGAGGACAGAGGATAGAGGTAAAAGAGGGAGAGGATAGAGGGGTTTAGAGGGAGAGGATAGAGGGGGAGGATAGAGGATAGAGGGAGAGGATAGAGGGAGAGGATAGAGGGAGAGGATAGAGGGAGGATAGAGGGAGAGGATAGAGGGGGATAGAGGGAGAGGATAGAGGGAGAGGATAGAGGGAGAGGATAGAGGGATAGAGGGGAGGATAGAGGGAGAGGATAGAGGGAGAGGATAGAGGGAGAGGATAGAGGTTAGAGGGAGAGGATAGAGGGAGAGGATAGAGGGAGAGGATAGAGGGGAGGATAGGATAGAGGTTAGAGGGAGAGGATAGAGGGAGAGGATAGAGGGAGAGTATATAGGATAGAGGGAGAGGATAGAGGGGGAGGATAGAGGAGAGGATAGAGGGAGAGGATAGAGGGAGAGGATAGAGGAGAGGATAGAGGGGGAGGATAGAGGATAGAGGGAGAGGATAGAGGGAGAGGATAGAGGGAGAGGATAGAGGGAGAGGATAGAGGATAGAGGTTAGAGGGAGAGGATAGAGGGGAGGATAGAGGATAGAGGGAGAGATAGAGGGGAGGATAGATAGAGGGAGAGGATAGAGGGAGAGGATAGAGGATAGAGGGAGAGGATAGAGGGAGAGGATAGAGGGAGAGGATAGAGGATAGAGGGAGAGGATAGAGGGAGAGGATAGAGGGAGAGATAGAGGGAGAGGATAGAGGATAGAGGTTAGAGGGAGAGGATAGAGGGGGAGGATAGAGGGAGAGGATAGAGGGGGAGATAGAGGGAGGATAGAGGGAGAGGATAGAGGGAGAGGATAGAGGATAGAGGGAGATATAGAGGGAGAGGATAGAGGTTAGAGGGAGAGGATAGAGGGAAGGATGGAGGGGAGGATAGAGAGAGAGGATAGAGGAGAGGATAGAGGGAGAGGATAGAGGGAGAGGTTAGAGGGAGAGATAGAGGATAGAGGGAGAGGAGAGGATAGAGGGAGAGGATAGAGGAGGATAGAGAGAGAGGTTAGAGGGAGGATAGAGGTTAGAGGGAGAGGATAGAGGGAGAGGATAGAGGGAGGATAGAGGATAGAGGGAGAGGATAGAGGGAGAGAGATAGAGAGAGAGATAGAGGGAGAGGATAGAGGGAGAGGATAGAGGAGAGATAGAGATAGAGGAGAGGATAGAGGGAGAGGATAGAGGAGAGGATAGAGGAGAGGATAGAGATAGAGGGAGAGGATAGAGGGGAGGATAGAGGGAGAGATAGAGGGAGAGGGGAGAGGATAGAGGCAGAGGATAGAGGGAGAGGATAGAGGCTGGAGGGAGAGGATAGAGGGGGAGGATAGAGGGAGAGGATAGAGGGAGAGGGGGAGATGGAGGGAGAGGATAGAGAATAGAGGGAGAGGATAGTGAATAGAGGGGAGGATAGAGGGAGGATGGAGAAAGAGGGAAGGATGGAGAATAGAGGAGGATGGAGAATAGAGGAGGAGGATGGAGAATAGAGGGGAGGATGGAGAATAGAGGAGAGGATGGAGAATAGAGGGGAGGATGGAGAATAGAGGAGGAGGATAGAGAATAGAGGGAGGATGGAGAATAGAGGGAGAGGATGGAGGGAGAGGATGGAGGGGAGATGGAGGGAGAGGATGGAGAATAGAGGGAGGATGGAGAATAGAGGGGGAGGATGGAGGGGGAGGATGGAGGGGTAGGATGGAGAATAGAGGGAGGGATGGAGAATAGAGGGGGAGGATGGAGAATAGAGGAGGATGGAGAATAGAGGGGAGGGAGAGAATAGAGGGGGAGGATGAAGGGGGAGATGGAGAATAGAGGGAGAGGATGGAGAATAGAGGGAGAGGATAGAGGGAGAGAATAGAGGGAGAGGATAGAGGATAGAGGGAGAGGATAGAGGAGAGGATAGAGGGAGAGGATAGAGGTTAGAGGGAGAGGATAGAGGGAGAGGATAGAGGGGAGGATAGAGGGGAGGATAGAGGAGAGGATATAGGATAGAGGAGGATAGAGGGAGAGGATAGAGGGAGAGGATAGAGGGAGAGGATAGAGGGGGAGGATAGAGGATAGAGGTTAGAGGGAGAGGATAGAGGGGGAGGATAGAGGGAGAGGATAGAGGGGAGGATAGAGGGAGAGGATAGAGGGAGAGGATAGAGGGAGAGGATAGAGGGGGAGGATAGAGGATAGAGGGAGAGGATAGAGGGAGAGGTTAGAGGGAGAGGATAGAGGTTAGAGGGAGAGGATAGAGGGAGAGGATAGAGGGGGAGGATAGAGGAGAGGATAGAGGATAGAGGGAGAGGATAGAGGGAGAGGATAGAGAGAGAGGATAGAGGATAGAGGTTAGAGGGAGAGGATAGAGGGGGAGGATAGAGGATAGAGGGAGAGGATAGAGAGAGGATAGAGGGGGATAGAGGATAGAGGATAGAGGGAGAGGATAGAGGGAGAGGATAGAGGATAGAGGGAGAGGATAGAGGGAGAGGATAGAGGGAGAGGATAGAGGATAGAGGGAGAGGATAGAGGGAGAGGATAGAGGGGGAGGATAGAGGGAGAGGATAGAGGATAGAGGTTAGAGGGAGAGGATAGAGGGGAGGATAGAGGGAGAGGATAGAGGGGGGATAGAGGGAGAGGATAGAGGGAGAGGATAGAGGGAGAGGATAGAGGATAGAGGGAGAGGATAGAGGGAGAGGATAGAGGTTAGAGGGAGAGGATAGAGGGAGAGGATGGAGGGGGAGATAGAGAGAGAGGATAGAGGGAGAGGATAGAGGGAGAGGATAGAGGGAGAGGTTAGAGGGAGAGGATAGAGGATAGAGGGAGAGGGAGAGGATAGAGGGAGAGGATAGAGGGGGAGGATAGAGGAGAGGTTAGAGGGAGAGGATAGAGGTTAGAGAGGGAGAGGATAGAGGGAGAGGATAGAGGGGGAGATAGAGGATAGAGGGAGAGGATAGAGGGAGAGGATAGAGAGAGAGGATAGAGGGAGAGGATAGAGGGAGAGGATAGAGGGAGAGGATAGAGGATAGAGGGAGAGGATAGAGGGAGAGATAGAGGAGAGGATAGAGGGAGAGGATAGAGGGGGGAGATAGAGGGGGAGGATAGAGGGAGAGATAGAGGGAGAGGGGGAGGATAGAGGCAGAGGATAGAGGGAGAGGATAGAGGCTGGAGGGAGAGGATAGAGGGGGAGGATAGAGGGAGAGGATAGAGGGAGAGGGGGAGGATGGAGGGAGAGGATAGAGAATAGAGGGAGAGGATAGTGAATAGAGGGGAGGATAGAGGGGGAGGATGGAGAAAAGAGGGAAGGATGGAGAATAGAGGGGGAGGATGGAGAATAGAGGAGGAGGATGGAGAATAGAGGGGGAGGATGGAGAATAGAGGAGGAGGATGGAGAATAGAGGGGAGGATGGAGAATAGAGGAGGAGGATAGAGAATAGAGGGGAGGATGGAGAATAGAGGGAGAGGATGGAGGGGGAGGATGGAGGAGAGATGGAGGTGTAGGATGGAGAATAGAGGGGAGGATGGAGAATAGAGGGGAGGATGGAGGGGGAGGATGGAGGGGTAGGATGGAGAATAGAGGGAGAGGATGGAGAATAGAGGGGGAGGATGGAGAATAGAGGGGGGGATGGAGAACAGAGGGGGAGGACAGAGAATAGAGGGGGAGGATGAAGGGGAGGATGGAGAATAGAGGGAGAGGATGGAGAATAGAGGGAGAGGATGGAGGGGGAGGATGGAGAATAGAGGGAGAGGATGGAGGGAGAGGATAGAGGGGAGGATAGAGGGAGAGGATAGAGGGAGAGGATAGAGGATAGAGGGAGAGGATAGAGGGAGAGAATAGAGGGAGAGGATAGAGGATAGAGGGAGAGGATAGAGGGAGAGGATAGAGGGAGAGGATAGAGGTTAGAGGGAGAGGATAGAGGGAGAGGATAGAGGGGAGGATAGAGGGGGAGGATAGAGGAGAGGATATAGGATAGAGGGAGAGGATAGAGGGAGAGGATAGAGGGAGAGGATAGAGGGAGAGGATAGAGGGGGAGGATAGAGGATAGAGGTTAGAGGGAGAGGATAGAGGGGAGGATAGAGAGAGAGGATAGAGGGAGAGGATAGAGGGAGAGGGGAGGATAGAGGGAGAGGATAGAGGGAGATAGAGGATAGAGGGAGAGGATAGAGGGGAGGATAGAGGGAGGATAGAGGGAGAGGATAGAGGGAGAGGTTAGGGGAGAGGATAGAGGCTTAGAGGGAGAGGATAGAGGGAGAGGATAGAGGGGGGATAGAGGGAGAGGATAGAGGATAGAGGGAGAGGATAGAGGGAGAGGATAGAGAGAGAGGATAGAGGGAGAGGGATAGAGGGAGAGGATAGAGGGAGGATAGGGATAGAGGGAGAGGATAGAGGGAGAGGATAGAGGGAGAGGTTAGAGGGAGAGATAGAGGATAGAGGAGAGGGAGAGAGGATAGAGGGAGAGGATAGAGGGGAGGATAGAGGGAGAGGTTAGAGGGAGAGGATAGAGGATAGAGGGAGAGATAGATAGAGGAGAGGATAGAGGGAGAGGATAGAGGGAGAGGATAGAGAGAGAGGATAGAGGGAGAGGATAGAGGGAGAGGATAGAGGGAGAGGATAGAGGATAGAGGGAGAGGATAGAGGGAGAGATAGAGGGAGAGGATAGAGGGAGAGGATAGAGGATAGAGGGAGAGGATAGAGGGAGAGGATAGAGGGAGAGGATAGAGGGAGAGGGGGAGGATAGAGGCAGAGGATAGAGGGAGAGGATAGAGGCTGGAGGGAGAGGATAGAGGGGGGAGGATAGAGGGAGAGGATAGAGGGAGAGGGGAGGATGGAGGGAGAGGATAGAGAATAGAGGAGAGATAGTGAATAGAGGGGAGGATAGAGGGGAGGATGGAGAAAGAGGGGAAGGATGGAGAATAGAGGGGGGAGGATGGAGAATAGAGGAGGAGGATGGAGAATAGAGGGGAGGATGGAGAATAGAGGAGGAGGATGGAGAATAGAGGGGGAGGATGGAGAATAGAGGAGGAGGATAGAGAATAGAGGGGAGGATGGAGAATAGAGGGAGAGGATGGAGGGGAGAGATGAGGGGAGGATGGAGGTGTAGGATGGAGAATAGAGGGGAGGATGGAGAATAGAGGGAGATGGAGGGGAGGATGGAGGGGTAGGATGGAGAATAGAGGGAGAGGATGGAGAATAGAGGGGAGGATGGAGAATAGAGGGGAGGATGGAGAATAGAGGGGGAGGATAGAGAATAGAGGGGAGGATGAAGGGGAGGATGGAGAATAGAGGGAGAGGATGGAGAATAGAGGGAGAGATAGAGGGAGAGAATAGAGGAGAGGATAGAGGATAGAGGGAGGATAGAGGGAGAGGATAGAGGGAGAGGATAGAGGTTAGAGGGAGAGGATAGAGGGAGAGGATAGAGGGGGAGGATAGAGGGAGGATAGAGGGAGAGGATAGGATAGAGAGAGGATAGAGGGAGAGGATAGAGGAGAGGATAGAGGGAGAGGATAGAGGGGGAGGATAGAGGATAGAGGTTAGAGGGAGAGGATAGAGGGGAGGATAGAGGGAGAGGATAGAGGGGGAGGATAGAGGGAGAGGATAGAGGGAGAGGATAGAGGGAGAGGATAGAGGGGGAGGATAGGATAGAGGGAGAGGATAGAGGGGAGGATAGAGGGAGAGGATAGAGGGAGAGGATAGAGGGAGAGGTTAGAGGAGAGGATAGAGGATAGAGGGAGAGGATAGAGGGAGAGGATAGAGGGGGAGGATAGAGGGAGAGGATAGAGGGAGGGAGAGGATAGAGGGAGAGGATAGAGGAGAGGATAGAGGATAGAGGTTAGAGGGAGAGGATAGAGGGGGAGGATAGAGGATAGAGGGAGAGGATAGAGGGAGAGGATAGAGGGGAGGATAGAGGATAGAGGGAGAGGATAGAGGGAGAGGATAGAGGATAGAGGGAGAGGATAGAGGGAGAGGATAGAGGGAGAGGATAGAGGGAGGAGAGGATAGAGGGGAGGATAGAGGAGGAGAGGATAGAGGTTAGAGGGAGAGGATAGAGGGGGAGGATAGAGGGAGAGGATAGAGGGGAGGATAGAGGGAGAGGATAGAGGGAGAGGATAGAGGGAGAGGATAGAGGATAGAGGGAGAGGATAGAGGGAGAGGATAGAGGTTAGAGGGAGAGATAGAGGGAGAGGATGGAGGGGGAGAGAGAGAGGATAGAGGGAGAGGATAGAGGGAGAGGATAGAGATAGAGGGAGAGGATAGAGGGGGATAGAGGGAGAGGATAGAGGGGAGAGGATAGAGGGAGAGGATAGAGGGGAGAGGTAGAGGGAGAGGATAGAGGAGAGGGGGAGGGAGGGAGAGATAGAGGGAGAGGATAGAGGCTGGAGGGAGAGGATAGAGGGGGAGGATAGAGGGAGAGGATAGAGGGGAGGATGAGAGGGAGGGATAGGATAGAGGGAGAGGATAGAGAATAGAGGGAGAGGATAGAGGAGGATGGAGAATAGAGGGGAAGGATGAGAGAATAGAGGGGAGGATAGAGGGATAGAGGGGAGATGGAGAATAGAGGGAGAGGATAGAATAGGGAGGAGGATGGGAGGATGAGGGAGAGGATGAGAGAGGATAGAGAATAGAGGGAGGATAGAATAGGGGAGGATGGAGGGAGGGAGGAGATAGAGGGGAGGATGGATGGAGGATGGAGAATAGAGGGGAGGATGGAGAATAGAGGAGGATGGAGGGGGGAGGATGGAGGAGGATGGAGAATAGAGGAGAGGATGGAGAATAGAGGGGAGGATGGAGAATAGAGGAGGGGGAGGATGGAGAATAGAGGGGAGGATGGAGAGAGGGAGGGGGAGAGGATGAAGGGGGAGGATGGAGAATAGAGGGAGAGGATGGAGAATAGAGGGGAGAGGAGGAGGGAGGATGGAGAATAGAGGGAGAGGATGGAGGGAGAGGATAGAGGGGGAGGATAGAGGGAGGATAGAGGGAGAGGATAGAGATAGAGGGAGAGGATAGAGGGAGAGAATAGAGGGAGAGATAGAGGATAGGGGAGAGGATAGAGGGAGAGGATAGAGGGAGAGGATAGAGGTTAGAGGGAGAGGATAGAGGAGAGAGATAGAGGGGAGGATAGAGGGAGGAGATAGAGGGAGGATATAGGATAGAGGGAGAGGATAGAGGGAGAGGAGAGAGGATAGAGGGAGAGGATAGAGGGAGAGGATAGAGGAGAGGTTAGAGGGAGAGGATAGAGGGGGAGGATAGAGGGAGAGGATAGAGGGAGAGGATAGAGGAGAGGATAGAGGGAGAGGATAGAGGGAGAGGATAGAGGGGAGGATAGAGGGAGAGGATAGAGGATAGAGGAGAGGATAGAGGGAGAGGATAGAGGAGGATAGAGGGAGAGGGAGAGGTTAGAGGGAGAGGATAGAGGGAGAGGATAGAGGGGGAGGATAGAGGGAGAGGATAGAGGGAGAGGATAGAGATAGAGGGAGAGGATAGAGGAGAGGATAGAGGGAGAGGATAGAGGGAGAGGATAGAGGAGAGGATAGAGGGAGGGATAGAGGGAGAGGATAGAGGGAGAGGATAGAGGGAGAGGTTAGGAGAGGATAGAGGATAGAGGATAGAGAGGATAGGGGAGAGGATAGAGGGAGAGGATAGAGGGAGAGGGAGAGGATAGAGGGAGAGGATAGAGGGAGAGGATAGAGGGAGAGGATAGAGGGGGAGGATAGAGGATAGAGGGAGAGGATAGAGGGAGAGGATAGAGGAGAGAGGATAGAGGGAGAGGATAGAGGGGAGAGGATAGAGGGAGGGAGAGGATAGAGGGAGGAGGATAGAGGGAGAGGATAGAGGGAGGGATAGAGGATAGAGGGAGAGGATAGAGGCAGAGGATAGAGGGAGAGGATAGAGGGAGGGAGAGGATAGAGGGGGAGGATAGAGAAGAGGATAGAGGGAGAGGATAGAGATGGAGGAGGATAGAGGGAGAGGATAGAGGAGGATAGAGGGGAGGATGGAGAAAAGAGGGGAGGATGGAGAATAGAGGGAGAGGATGGAGAATAGAGGGATGGAGAGGAGGGAGAGGATGGAGAGGGGAGGATGGAGAATAGAGGAGAGGATGATAGAATAGAGGAGGAGGATAGAGGGGAGGGGAGGATGGAGAATAGAGGGAGAGGATGGAGGATAGAGGGAGGATGGAGGGGAGGATGGAGGGTAGGATGGAGAATAGAGGGGAGGATGGAGAATAGAGGGGAGGATGGAGGGGGAGGATGGAGGGGGAGGATGGAGAATAGAGGAGAGATGAGAATAGAGGGGGAGGATGGAGATAGAGGGAGAGGATGAGGATAGAGGGGGAGGATAGAGAGAATAGAGGGAGAGGATGAAGGGGAGGATGGAGAATAGAGGAGAGGATGGAGAATAGAGGGGGAGGATAGGGAGAGAATAGAGGGAGAGGATAGAGGATAGAGGGGAGAGAGATAGAGGGGAGGATAGAGATAGAGGGAGAGGATAGAGGGAGAGGATAGAGGGGAGGATAGGGGAGGATAGAGGGAGAGGATAGAGGATAGAGGGAGAGGATAGAGGGAGAGGATAGAGGGGAGGATAGAGGGGGAGGATAGAGGGGATAGAGGATAGAGGATAGGGGAGAGGATAGAGGGAGAGATAGAGGAGAGGATAGAGGGAGAGGATAGAGGGAGAGGATAGAGGGAGAGGATAGAGGGAGAGGATAGAGGGAGAGGATAGAGGGAGAGGGAGAGGATAGAGGGAGAGGATAGAGGAGAGGATAGAGGAGAGGATAGAGGGAGAGGATAGAGGATAGAGGGAGAGGATAGAGGGAGAGGATAGAGGGAGGATAGAGGGAGAGATAGAGGATAGAGGGAGAGGATAGAGGGAGAGGATAGAGGGAGAGAGGATAGAGGGAGAGGATAGAGGGGGAGGATAGAGGATAGAGGGAGAGGATAGAGGGAGAGGATAGAGGGGAGGATAGAGGATAGAGGGAGAGGATAGAGGGGGAGGATAGAGGATAGAGGGAGAGGATAGAGGGAGAGGATAGAGGGAGAGGATAGAGGATAGAGGGAGAGGATAGAGGGAGAGGATAGAGGGGGAGATAGAGGGGAGAGGATAGAGGGAGGGAGGATAGAGGGGGATAGGATAGAGGGAGAGGATAGAGGGGAGGATAGAGGGAGAGGATAGGGAGAGGATAGAGGGAGAGGATAGAGGAGATAGAGGGAGAGGATAGAGGGAGAGGATAGAGGTTAGAGGGAGAGGATAGAGGGAGGAGGATAGGATAGAGGAGAGGATAGAGGGAGAGGATAGAGGGAGAGGATAGAGGGAGAGGTTAGAGGGAGAGGATAGAGGATAGAGGGAGAGGGAGAGGATAGAGGGAGAGGATAGAGGGGGAGGATAGAGGGAGAGGTTAGAGGGGAGGATAGAGGGAGGGAGGAGGGAGGATAGAGGGAGAGATAGAGGGAGAGGATAGAGGGAGAGGATAGAGAGAGAGGATAGAGGGAGAGGATAGAGGGAGAGGATAGAGGAGAGGATAGAGGGAGGAGAGGATAGAGGGAGAGGATAGGGGAGAGGATAGAGGGAGAGGATAGAGGGAGAGGATAGAGGGAGGATAGGAGAGGATAGAGGGAGAGGATGGAGAGAGGAGAGGATAGAGGGAGAGGATAGAGGCTGGAGGATGAGGATAGAGGGAGAGGATAGAGGGAGGATAGAGGGAGGAGGAGGATGGAGGGAGGATAGAGAATAGAGGGAGAGGATAGGAATAGAGGGGAGGATAGAGGGGGAGGATGGAGGGAGAGGGGAAGGATGGAGAATAGAGGGGAGGATGGAGAATAGAGGAGGAGGATGGAGAATAGAGGGGAGGATGGAGGGAGGAGGAGGATGGAGAATAGAGGGAGGATGGAGAATAGAGGGGAGGATGGAGAATAGAGGGAGAGGATGGAGAATAGAGGGGAGGAGGGAGGAGGATAGAGGGAGGATGAGAGGGGAGGATGGAGAATAGAGGGAGGATGGAGAATAGAGGAGGGAGGATGGGGGGAGGATGGAGAAGGAGAGGGATGGAGGATAGAGGGGAGGATGGAGAATAGAGGGAGAGGATGGAGAATAGAGGGGAGAGGATAGAGGGAGAGGATAGAGGGGAGGATGGAGAATAGAGGAGAGGATGGAGAGGATAGAGGGGGAGGATAGAGGATAGAGAGGATAGAGGAGAGGAGGAGGAGAGGATAGAGGGAGAGGATAGAGAATAGAGGGAGAGGATAGAGGATAGAGGGAGAGGATAGAGAGGGAGAGGATAGAGGGAGAGGATAGAGGGAGAGGATAGAGGATAGAGGATAGAGATAGAGAGGGGAGGAGAGAGATATAGAGGGGAGGATAGAGGGAGAGGATAGAGGGAGAGGATAGAGGGGGAGAGGATAGAGGGAGAGGATAGAGGGAGAGGATAGAGGGAGAGGATAGAGGGGAGAGGATAGAGGGAGAGGATAGAGGGAGGGAGGGATAGAGGGAGAGGATAGAGGGAGGATAGAGGGAGAGGATAGAGGATAGAGGGAGAGGATAGAGGGAGAGGATTTAGAGAGGATAGAGGGAGAGGATAGAGGGAGAGGATAGAGGGAGAGGATAGAGGATAGAGGGAGAGATAGAGGGAGAGGATAGAGGAGAGAGAGATTAGAGGGAGAGGATAGAGGATAGAGGGAGAGGATAGAGGGAGAGGATAGAGGGAGAGGATAGAGGGGAGATAGAGGGAGAGGATAGAGGGAGAGGATAGAGGGAGAGGGGAGAGGATAGAGGGAGAGGATAGAGGGGGGATAGAGGGAGAGGATAGAGGGAGAGGATAGAGGGAGAGGATAGAGGGAAGGGAGGATAGAGGGGAGGATAGAGGGAGAGGATAGAGGGAGAGGGGGAGGATGGAGGGAGAGGATAGAGGGAGAGGATAGAGGCTGGAGGGAGAGGATAGAGGGGAGGATAGAGGGAGAGGATAGAGGGAGAGGGGGAGGATGGAGGGAGAGGATAGAGAATAGAGGGAGAGGATAGTGAATAGAGGGGAGGATAGAGGGGATGGAGAAAAGAGGGGAAGGATGGAGAATAGAGGGGAGGATGGAGAATAGAGGAGGAGGATGGAGAATAGAGGGGAGGATGGAGAATAGAGGAGGAGGATGGAGAATAGAAGGGGAGGATGGAGAATAGAGGAGGAGGATGGAGAATAGAGGGGAGGATGGAGAATAGAGGGAGAGGATGGAGGGGAGGATGGAGGGGGAGGATGGAGGGGTAGGATGGAGAATAGAGGGGGAGGATGGAGAATAGAGGGGAGGATGGAGGGGTAGGATGGAGAATAGAGGGAGAGGATGGAAAATAGAGGGGGAGGATAGAGAATAGAGGGGGAGGATGGAGAATAGAGGGAGAGGATGGAGGGGAGGATGGAGAATAGAGGGAGAGGATGGAGGGAGAGGATAGAGGGGGAGGATAGAGGGAGAGGATAGAGGATAGAGGGAGAGATAGAGGGAGAGGATAGAGGATAGAGGTTAGAGGGAGAGGATAGAGGATAGAGGGAGAGGATAGAGGGAGAGGATAGAGGTTAGAGGGAGAGGATAGAGGGAGAGGATAAAGGTTAGAGGGAGAGGATAGAGGGAGAGGATAGAGGGGGAGGATAGAGGGAGAGGATAGAGGGAGAGGATAGAGGTTAGAGGGAGAGGATAGAGGGAGAGGATAGAGGGGGAGGATAGAGGGAGAGGATAGAGGGAGAGGATAGAGGGAGAGGATAGAGGATAGAGGGAGAGGATAGAGGGAGAGGATAGAGGGAGAGGATAGAGGGGGAGGATATAGGATAGAGGGAGAGGATAGAGGGAGAGGATAGAGGGAGAGATAGAGGATAGAGGGAGAGGATAGAGGATAGAGGGAGAGGATAGAGGGAGAGGATAGAGGGGGAGGATAGAGGGAGAGGATAGAGGATAGAGGTAGAGGGAGAGGATAGAGGGGGAAGATAGAGGGAGAGGATAGAGGGAGGATAGAGGGGGATAGAGGGAGAGGATAGAGGGGAGGATAGAGGGAGAGGATAGAGGGAGAGGATAGAGGGGGGAGGATAGAGGGAGAGGATAGAGGGGAGGAGGATAGAGGCAGAGGATAGAGGGAGAGGATAGAGGCTGGAGGGAGAGGATAGAGGGGGAGGATAGAGGGAGAGGATAGAGGATAGAGGGAGAGGATAGAGGGATAGGATAGAGGGAGAGGATAGAGGGAGAGGATAGAGGGGGAGGATAGAGGGAGAGGATAGAGGTTAGAGGGAGAGGATAGAGGATAGAGGGAGAGGATAGAGGGAGAGGATAGAGGTTAGAGGGAGAGGATAGAGGGAGAGGATAAAGGTTAGAGGGAGAGGATAGAGGGAGAGGATAGAGGGGGAGGATAGAGGTTAGAGGGAGAGGATAGAGGGAGAGGATAGAGGGGAATAGAGGGAGAGGATAGAGGATAGAGGGAGAGGGAGAGATAGAGGGAGAGATAGAGGGAGAGGATAGAGGGGGAGGATAGAGGGAGATGGAGAGAGGGGGAGGATAGAGGGAGAGGATGGAGGATAGAGGGAGAGGATGAGGATAGAGGGGGAGGATAGGGGAGAGGATAGAGGGGGAGGATAGAGGGAGAGGATAGAGGGGGAGAGGATAGAGGGAGAGGGGGAGGATAGAGGCAGAGGATAGAGGGGGAGGATAGAGGGAGATAGAGGGGGAGGATAGAGGTTAGAGGGAGAGGATAGAGGATAGAGGGGGGGATAGAGAATAGAGGGAGAGGATAGAGGATAGAGGGAGAGGATAGAGGGAGAGGATAGAGGGAGAGGATAGAGGGGAGAGGATGGAGGGGGAGGATGGAGAATAGAGGGAGAGGATGGAGAATAGGGGGTGGAGAATAGAGCGGGAGTATGGAGAATAGAGGGGGAGGATGGAGGGAGAGGATGGAGAATAGAGGGGGAGGATGGAGAATAGAGGGGGAGGATAGACAATAGAGGGGAGGATGGAGGGGGAGGATGGAGAATGGAGGGGAGGATGGAGAATAGAGGGGGATGATAGAGGGAGAGGATGGAGAATAGAGGGGAGGATGGAGAATAGAGGGGGATGGAGGATAGAGGGGGAGGATAGAGAATAGAGGGGGAGGATAGAGAATAGAGGGGAGGATAGAGAATAGAGGGGGAGGATGGAGATTAGAGGGGAGGATGGAGAATAGAGGGGGAGAATGGAGGGAGAGGATGGAGAATAGAGGGAGAGGATGGAGAATAGAGGGGAGGATAGAGAATAGAGGGGAGGATGGAGAATAGAGGGGGAGATAGAGGGGAGGATGGAGGGAGAGGTTGCAGAATAGAGGGGGAGGATGGAGAATAGAGGGGGAGGATGGAGAACAGAGGGGGAGGATGGAGAATAGAAGGGGAGGATGGAGAATAGAGGGGAGGATGGAGGATAGAGGGGAGGATAGAGAATAGAGGTGGAGGATATACAATAGAGGGGGATGATGGAGGGGGAGGATGGAGAATAGAGGGGAGGATGGAGGATAGAGGGGGAGGATAGACAATAGAGGGGGAGGATGGAGGGGGAGGATGGAGAATAGAGGGGGAGGATAGAGGGAGAGGATGGAGAATAGAGGGGGAGGATAGAGAATAGAGGGGGAGGATGGAGAATAGAGGGGAGGATGGAGGGGGAGATGGAGGAGGATGGAAGATAGAGGGGAGGGATGGAGGAGGGGGAGGAAGGAAGATAGAGGGGGAGGATGGAGGAGGAGGATGGATGATGGAGGAGGAGGATGGAGAATAGAGGGGGAGGATGGAGGGGGAGGATGGAGAAGAATAGAGGGGGAGGATGGAGGGGGAGGATGGAGAATAGAGGGGGAGGATGGAGGGGGAGGATGGAGAATAGAGGGGGAGGATGGAGGGGGGGAGGATGGAGAATAGAGGGGGGGAGGATGGAGGGGGAGGATGGAGAATAGAGGGGGAGGATGGAGGAGGAGGATGGAGAATAGAGGGGGAGGATGGAAGATAGAGGGGGAGGATGGAAGATGGAGGAGGAGAATGGAGAATAGAGGGGGAGGATTGAAGATAGGGGGAGGATGGAGGAGGAGGATGGAAGATAGAGGGGGAGGATGGAGGAGGAGGATGGAAGATAGAGGGGGAGGATGGAGGAGGAGGATGGAGAATAGAGGGGGAGGATGGAGGAGGATGATGGAGAATAGAGGGGGAGGATGGAGAATAGAGGGGGAGGATGGAGGATAGAGGGGGAGGATAGAGGATAGTGGGAAAGGATAGATAATAGAGGGGGTGGATGGAGGATAGAGTGGGAGGATGGAGGATAGAGTGGGAGGATGGAGGATAGAGTGGGAGGATGGAGGATAGAGTGGGAGGATGACTGTAAAGTCCATTTCTATATCGTATTGTGATTTGTGTTCCTTGTGTTCCTCTGCTGTAGTTATGCTGTGACGGTCCAGGAGTCCTACGCCCACCCCTTCGACCAGGTGTACTACACCAGGTGTACTGACATCCTCAACTGGTTCAAATGTACCAGGCACAGGTGGGTACACACTGTCCCCTTTGGCCCAGACAGAGGTGGGTACACACTGTCCCCTTTGGCCCAGACAGAGGTGGGTACACACTGTCCCCTTTGGCCCAGACAGAGGTGGGTACACACTGTCCCCTTTGGCCCAGACAGAGGTGGGTACACACTGTCCCCTTTGGCCCAGACAGAGGTGGGTACACACTGTCCCCTTTGGCCCAGACAGAGGTGGGTACACACTGTCCCCTTTGGCCCAGACAGAGGTGGGTACACACTGTCCCCTTTGGCCCAGACAGAGGTGGGTACACACTGTCCCCTTTGGCCCAGACAGAGGTGGGTACACACTGTCCCCTTTGGCCCAGACACAGGTGGGTACACACTGTCCCCTTTGGCCCAGACACAGGTGGCTACACACTGTCCCCATTGGCCCAGACAGAGGTGGGTACACACTGTCCCCATTGGCCCAGACAGAGGTGGGTACACACTGTCCCCTTTGGCCCAGACACAGGTGGGTACACACTGTCCCCATTGACCCAGACACAGGTGGGTACACACTGTCCCCTTTGGCCCAGACACAGGTGGGTACACACTGTCCCCATTGGCCCAGACACATTACTGTCCCCATTGGCCCAGACACATTACTGTCCCCATTGACCCAGACACAGGTGAGTACACACTGTCCCCATTGGCCCAGACACATTACTGTCCCCATTGACCCAGACACAGGTGAGTACACACTGTCCCCATTGGCCCAGACACATTACTGTCCCCATTGACCCAGAGACATTACTGTCCCCATTGGCCCAGAGACATTACTGTCCCCATTGACCCAGACACAGGTGAGTACACACTGTCCCCATTGGCCCAGACACATTACTGTCCCCATTGGCCCAGAGACATTACTGTCCCCATTGGCCCAGAGACATTACTGTCCACATTGACCCAGAGACATTACTGTCCCCATTGACCCAGACACATTACTGTCCCCATTGACCCAGACACATTACTGTCCCCATTGGCCCAGACACAATACTGTCCCCATTGGCCCAGACACATTACTGTCCCCATTGGCCCAGAGACATTACTGTCCCCATTGACCCAGACACATTACTGTCCCCATTGACCCAGACACATTACTGTCCCCATTTGCCCAGACACATTACTGTCCCCATTGACCCAGACACATTACTGTCCCCATTGACCCAGACACATTACTGTCCCCATTGGCCCAGAGACATTACTGTCCCCATTGACCCAGACACATTACTGTCCCCATTGGCCCAGAGACATTACTGTCCACATTGACCCAGAGACATTACTGTCCCCATTGACCCAGACACATTACTGTCCCCATTGACCCAGACACATTACTGTCCCCATTGACCCAGACACATTACTGTCCCCATTGACCCAGACACATTACTGTCCCCATTGACCCAGACACATTACTGTCCCCATTGGCCCAGAGACATTACTGTCCCCATTGGCCCAGAGACATTACTGTCCCCATTGACCCAGACACATTACTGTCCCCATTGACCCAGACACTTACTGTCCCCATTGGCCCAGAGACATTACTGTCCCCATTGACCCAGACACATTACTGTCCCCATTGACCCAGACACAGGTGAGTACACAACAGTTACATGCACAACATATTACTATCCTCAAACTCTTTTTGATAATAAAATATATAGCTATTTTTTAAGTGCCTCTCCTGTGAAGTAGGGATGTGCGATTTACCCCTAGTTTCCTGATGTCCTATGTCTCTCTAATATGGTCATACATTTGGCAGGAGGTTAGGAAGTGCAGCTCAGTTTCCAACTCATTTTGTTGGCAGTGTTACACATAGCCTGTCTTCTCTTGAGAGCCGGGTCTGTCTATGGCGGCCTTTCTCAATAGCAAGGCTATGCTCACTGAGTCTGTACATAGTCAAAGCTTTCCTTAAATTTGGGTCAGTCACAGTGGTCAGGTATTCTGCCTCTGTGTACTCTCTGTGTAGGGCCAAATAGCATTCTAGTTTGCTCTGTTGTTTTTGTTAATTCTTTCCAATGTGTCAAGTAATATTCTTTTTGTTTTCTCATGATTTGGTTGGGTCTAATTGTGCTGCTGTCCTGGGGCTCTGTAGTGTGTGTTTGTGTTTGTGAACAGAGCCCCAGGACCAGCTTGCTTAGGGGACTCTTCTCCAGGTTCATCTCTCTGTAGGTGATGGCTTTGTTATGGAAGGTTTGGCTTTACACAGAGGATGCAGAGTCTCAATTTGGGGTTTGTCCCATTTTGTGAATTCTTGGTTGGTGAGCGGACCACAGACCTCACAACCATAAAGGACAATGGGCTCTAAAACGGATTCAATTATTTTTAGCCAGATCCTAATTGGTAGGTCAAATTTTATGTGCCTTTTGATGGCATAGAAGGCCCTTCTTGCCTTGTCTCTCAGATCGTTCAAAGCTTTGTGGAAGTTACCTGTGGTGCTGATGTTTAGGCCAAGGTATGTATAGTTTTTTGTGTGCTCTAGGGCAACAGTGTCTAGATGGAATTTGTATTTGTGATCCTGGCGACTGGACCTTTTTTGGAACACCATTATTTTGTTCTTACTGAGATTTACTGTCAGGGCCCAGGTCTGACAGAATCTGTGCAGAAGATCTAGGTGCTGCTCTAGGCAGTACTTGGTTGGGGACAGAAGCTTCAGAGCATTGACAAACAGTAAACATTTGTCTTCAGCTGCATCCCTGTCTCACCTCACTGCCATGTGGAAAGAAATGTGTGTTTGCCAAATTTTAACTGCACACTTGTTGTTTGTGTATATGGATTTTACAATGTCAGATGTTTTTCTCTTTTATACATCTCTCTCTCTGTCTCTCTCTCTGTCTCTCTCCCTCTGTCTCTCTCTCTCTCGCTCTCTCTCTCTCTCTCATAGTCTCTATCTCCATCTCTCTCTGTCTCTCTCTGTCTCTCTGTGTCTCTCTCTCTCTGTCTCTCTTACATCACTCTCTCTCTCTCTCTGTTCCTTTTACATCTCTCTCACTCAATCTTATGTCCCATAATGCCTGTCTTCTTCCCTCTGTGTCTCATTCTGTTTTGAAGAAAGCAGGGTCACTCTCTTTAACCTGATGTCCCATAATGCCTGTCTTCTTCCCCCTGTGTCTCTTTCTCTCCCACAGGATCAGCTATAAGACGGCTTACCGGCGGGGAGTCCGGACCATGTACCGGCGCCGCTCACAGTGTTGCCCGGGTTACTTTGAGAGGGGAGACATGTGTGTCCGTAAGTGTATTTTCCTGTTTCATTAACACATGTCCCAGAATGCACTTGGATGTACTGTCCCAGAATGCACTAGGATGTACTGGCCCAGGATGCCCTAGGATGCACTGTCTCAGCACTAGGATGTCTCAGCACTAGACTGTCTCAGCACTAGGATGTCTCAGCACTAGGATGTCTCAGCACTAGGATGTCTCAGCACTAGACTGTCTCAGCACTAGACTGTCTCAGCACTAGGATGTCTCAGCACTAGGATGTCTCAGCACTAGACTGTCTCAGCACTAGGATGTCTCAGCACGAGGATGTCTCAGCACTAGACTGTCTCAGCACTAGACTGTCTCAGCACTAGGATGTCTCAGCACTAGGATGTCTCAGCACTAGACTGTCTCAGCACTAGGACTGTCTCAGCACTAGGATGTCTCAGCACTAGGATGTCTCAGCACTAGACTGTCTCAGCACTAGACTGTCTCAGCACTAGGATGTCTCAGCACTAGGATGTCTCAGCACTAGGATGTCGAGGCACTAGGATGTCTCAGCACTAGACTGTCTCAGCACTAGACTGTCTCAGCACTAGACTGTCTCAGCACTAGGATGTCTCAGCACTAGACTGTCTCAGCACTAGGATGTCTCAGCACTAGACTGTCTCAGCACTAGACTGTCTCAGCACTAGACTGTCTCAGCACTAGGATGTCTCAGCACTAGATTGTCTCAGCACTAGACTGTCTCAGCACTAGGATGTCTCAGCACTAGGATGTCTCAGCACTAGACTGTCTCAGCACTAGGATGTCTCAGCACTAGGATGTCTCAGCACTAGGATGTCTTAGCACTAGACTGTCTCAGCACTAGGATGTCGAGGCACTAGGATGTCGAGGCACTAGACTGTCTCAGCACTAGGATGTCTCAGCACTAGGATGTCTCAGCACTAGACTGTCTCAGCACTAGGATGTTGAGGCACTAGACTGTCTCAGCACTAGGATGTCTCAGCACTAGGATGTCTCAGCACTAGGATGTCTCAGCACTAGACTGTCTCAGCACTAGACTGTCTCAGCACTAGGATGTCTCAGCACTAGGATGTCTCAGCACTAGACTGTCTCAGCACTAGGATGTCGAGGCACTAGGATGTCTCAGCACTAGACTGTCTCAGCACTAGACTGTCTCAGCACTAGGATGTCTCAGCACTAGACTGTCTCAGCACTAGACTAGGATGTGTCAGCACTAGACTGTCTCAGCACTAGGATGTCTCAGCACTAGGATGTCGCGGCACTAGGATGTCTCAGCACTAGACTGTCTCAGCACTAGGATGTCTCAGCACTAGGATGTCGAGGCACTAGAATGTCGAGGCACTAGACTGTCTCAGCACTAGGATGTCTCAGCACTAGGATGTTGAGGCACTAGAATGTCGAGGCACTAGAATGTCGAGGCACTAGGATATCGAGGCACTAGGATGTCGAGGCACTAGGATGTCGAGGCACTAGAATGTCGAGGCACTAGAATGTTGAGGCACTAGAATGTTGAGGCACTAGAATGTTGAGGCACTATGATGTCGAGGCACTAGACTGTCTCAGCACCAGGATGTCTCAGCACTAGACTGTCTCAGCACTAGGATGTCTCAGCACTAGACTGTCTCAGCACTAGAATGTCAAGGCACTGGAATGTCGAGGCACTAGAATGTCTCAGCACTAGGATGTCTCAGCACTTGGATGTCTCAGCACTAGGATGTCGAGGCACTAGAATGTCGAGGCACTAGATTATCTCAGCACTAGACTGTCTCAGCACTAGACTGTCTCAGCAATAGGATGTCTCAGCACTAGACTGTCTCAGCACTAGGATGTCTCAGCACTAGGATGTCTCAGCACTAGGATGTCGAGGCACTAGGATGTCGAGGCACTAGAATGTCGAGGCACTAGAATGTCGAGGCACTAGAATGTCGAGGCACTAGACTGTCGAGGCACTAGAATGTCGAGGCACTAGACTGTCGAGGCAGTAGGATGTGGAGGCACTAGGATGTGGAGGCACTAGGATGTCGAGGCACTAGGATGTCGAGGCACTAGAATGTCGAGGCACTAGACTGTCGAGGCACTAGAATGTCGAGGCACTAGACTGTCGAGGCACTAGGATGTCGAGGCACTAGGATGTGGAGGCACTATGATGTCGAGGCACTAGGATGTGGAGGCACTAGGATGTCGAGACACTAGAATGTCGAGGCACTAGGATGTCGAGGCACTAGGATGTCGAGGCACTAGAATGTCGAGGCACTAGGATGTCACTAGAGGCACTAGAATGTCGAGGCACTAGATGTCGAGGCACTAGGATGTCGAGGCACTAGGATGTCGAGGCACTAGGATGTCGAGGCACTAGGCATGTCGAGGCAGGCACTAGAATGTCGAGGCACTAGAATGTCGAGGCACTAGACTGTCGAGGCACTAGACTGTCGAGGCACTAGGATGTCGAGGCACTAGGATGTCGAGGCACTAGAATGTCGAGGCACACTAGGACTGTCGAGGCACTAGGATGTCGAGGCACTAGGATGTCGAGGCACTAGGACTGTCGAGGCACTAGGATGTCGAGGCACTAGGATGTCGAGGCACTAGAATGTCGAGGCACTAGACTGTCGAGGCACTAGGATGTCGAGGCACTAGGATGTCGAGGCACTAGGATGTCTCAATGCAATTAAAGGTAAGAGGAAACCAACAGTAGCTACTGTCACAATCATGATGTTTTGTTTACATTACCTGACATAACACCAAAACAACCTGTTTAGAATGTCTCCATCCTTGTGATATTGTAACGTAGACGCTGGGAGTCGGGAAGAAAGTGGTGAGTTTAATAATAAACAAAACATGGAACAGAATTAATATTCATTTAATACTGCCTGGGGAACGAACCGAGTTCCAGATCATGAGGAGCGGGTACACGTAATGATTGATGCCTGGTGTGTGTAATGATTGATGCCTGGGGAACGAACCGAGTTCCAGATCATGAGGAGCGGGTACACGTAATGATTGACGCCTGGTGTGTGTAATGATTGATGCCTGGGGAAAGTTCCAGATCATGAGGAGCGGGTACACAGATCATGAGCCTGGTGTGTGTAATGATTGATGCCTGGGGAACGAACACCAGATGATTGATGCCTGGTGTACGTAATGATTGATGCCTGGGGAGCGATCCGAGTTCCAGATCATGAGGAGCGGGTACACGTAATGATTGATGCCTGGGGAACGAACCGAGTTCCAGATCATGAGGAGCGGGTACACGTAATGATTGATGCCTGGTGTGTGTAATGACTGATGCCAGGTACACGTAATGATTGATGCCTGGGGAACGAACCGAGTTCCAGATCATGAGGAGCAGGTACCAGATCATGATTGATGCCAGGTACACGTAATGATTGATGCCTGGTGTGTGTAATGATTGATGCCTGGGGAACGAACCGAGTTCCAGATCATGAGGAGCGGGTACACGTAATGATTGATGCCTGGGGAACGAACCGAGTTCCAGATCATGAGGAGCGGGTACACGTAATGATTGACGCCTGGTGTGTGTAATGACTGATGCCAGGTACACGTAATGATTGATGCCTGGGGAACGAACCGAGTTCCAGATCATGAGGAGCAGGTACACGTAATGATTGATGCCAGGTACACGTAATGATTGATGCCTGGGGAACGAACCGAGTTCCAGATCATGAGGAGCAGGTACACGTAATGATTGATGCCAGGTACACGTAATGATTGATGCCTGGTGTGTGTAATGATTGATGCCAGGTACACGTAATGATTGATGCCTGGGGAACGAACCGAGTTCCAGATCATGAGGAGCGGGTACACGTAATGATTGATGCCTGGGTGTTTGAATGACCGATTCCAGATCATGAGATTGAGCGGTACACGTAATGATTGATGCCAGGTACACATAATGATTGATGCCTGGTGTGTGTAATGATTGATGCCTGGGGAACGAACCGAGTTCCAGATCATGAGGAGCGGGTACACGTAATGATTGATGCCTGGGGGACGAACCGAGTTCCAGATCATGAGGAGCCAGGTACAAGTAATGATTGATGCCTGGTGAACGTAATGATTGATGCCAGGTGAGCGTAATGATTGATGCCAGGTGTACGTAATGATTGATGCCAGGTGAATGTAATGATTGATGCCAGGTGTATGTAATGATTGATGCCAGGTGTGTGTAAAGATTGATGCCAGGTGTGTGTAATGATTGATGCCAGGTGTTTGTAATGATTGATGCCAGGTGTATGTGTAAAGATTGATGCCAGGTGTATGTAATGATTGATGCCAGGTGAACGTAATGATTGATGCCAGGTGAACGTAATGATTGATGCCAGGTGAACGTAATGATTGATGCCAGGTGTGTGTAATGATTGATGCCAGGTGTGTGTAATGATTGATGCCAGGTGAACGTAATGATTGATGCCAGGTGAACGTAATGATTGATGCTAGGTGTTTGTAATGATTGATGCTAGGTGTATGTGTAAAGATTGATGCCAGGTGTGTGTAATGATTGATGCCAGGTGAACGTAATGATTGATGCCAGGTGAACGTAATGATTGATGCCAGGTGAACGTAATGATTGATGCCAGGTGAGTGTAATGATTGATGCTAGCTGAACGTAATGATTGATGCCAGGTGTGCGTAATGATTGATGCTAGCTGAACGTAATGATTGATGCCAGGTGAACGTAATGATTGATGCCAGGTGAACGTAATGATTGATGCCAGGTGTGTGTAATGATTGATGCCAGGTGTGTGTAATGATTGATGCTAGCTGAACGTAATGATTGATGCCAGGTAAGCGTAATGATTGATGCCAGGTGAGCATAATGATTGATGCCAGCTGAACGTAATGATTGATGCCAGGTGAGCGTAATGATTGATGCCAGGTGAATGTAATGATTGATGCCAGCTGAACGTAATGATTGATGCCAGGTGTGTGTAATGATTGATGCCAGGTGTGTGTAATGATTGATGCCAGGTGAGCCAGGTGAGCGTAATGATTGATGCTAGCTGAACGTAATGATTGATGCCAGGTGAGCGTAATGATTGATGCCAGGTGAGCGTAATGATTGATGCCAGGTGAACGTAATGATTGACACCAGGTGTGGTAATGATTGATGCTAGGTGTGTGTAATGATTGATGCCAGGTATGTGTAATGATTGATGCCAGCTGAACGTAATTGATTGATGCCAGGTGTGTGTAATGATTGATGCCAGGTTTGTTTTTGATTGATGCCAGGTGTGCCTAAATGATTGATGAAGGTGTGATTTTGTAATGATTGATGCCAGGTGATTGTAATAATGATTGATGCCAGTTTGTGTAATGATTGATGCCAGGTTTATAATGATTGAACCCAAAGGACACCTAATTTGATGCCAGGTAGTGTGTAATGATTGATGCCAGGTGTGTGTAATGATTGATGCCAGGTGAGTGTAATGATTGATGCCAGGTGTGTGTAATGATTGATGCCAGGTGTGTGTAATGATTGATGCCAGGTGACAGATATCTACATAGTTCTGTGACGACACCAAAACAACCCCTCTCTGTTTAGATTGTCTCCAGCTGTGTGATGTCCACACATTTCCACAACAGTATTTCTCACCCTCTTTATAACTCAATGAACCCCAAAGGACACCTTATTTTCTATATAGTGCTCTATTTTCCACCCTATGTGCCCTGGTCTATAGTAGTGCACTATGTAGGGGATAGGGTGCCATAGGGCCCTGATCTATAGTAGTACACCATGTAGGGGATAGGGTGCCATAGGGTCTGGTCTATAGTAGTACACCATGTAGTGGATAGGGTGCCATAGGGTCTGGTTAAATGTAGTGCACCATGTAG
Organism: Oncorhynchus tshawytscha; assembly: GCF_018296145.1. Lineage (NCBI taxonomy): Eukaryota > Metazoa > Chordata > Actinopteri > Salmoniformes > Salmonidae > Oncorhynchus > Oncorhynchus tshawytscha. The sequence continues at coordinate 2,369,087 of NC_056429.1, read as the reverse complement.
GGGATAGGGTGCCATAGGGTCTGGTCTATAGTAGTACACCATGTAGGCGATAGGGTGGCATAGGGTCTGGTTAAATGTAGTGCACCATGTAGGGGATAGGGTGCCATAGGGTCTGGTCTATAGTAGTGCACCATGTAGGGGATAGGGTGCCATAGGATCTGGTCTATAGTAGTGCACCATGTAGGGGATAGGGTGCCATAGGGCCCTGGTCTATAGTAGTGCACCATGTAGGGGATAGGGTGCCATAGGGCCCTGGTCTATAGTAGTGTACCATGTAAGGGATAGGGTGCCATAGGGTCTGGTCTATAGTAGTGCACCATGTAGGGATAGGGTGCCATAGGGTCTGGTTTATAGTAGTGCACCATGTAGGGGATAGGGTGCCATAGGGCCCTGGTCTATAGTAGTGCACCATGTAGGGGATATGGTGCCATAGGGTCTGGTTTATAGTAGTGCACCATGTAGGGGATAGGGTGCCATAGGGTCTGGTCTATAGTAGTGCACCATGTAGGGGATAGGGTGCCATAGGGTCTGGTCTATAGTAGTGCACCATGTAGGGTGCCATTTGGGATGCAAACTCTGTCTCTTATAGCTGATGTCCATTCTATCTCTCCAGCCAGATCAGTTTAATTAAACCTCTAGAACAATGAGATACAGCACGATTCTGTCTCTCCAGCCGGAGCTTTACCAGGTGTTCTGGGTTTTAATTGGACGTACAAGGCTTTACCAGGTGTTCTGGGTTTTAATTGGACGTACAAGGCTTTACCAGGTGTTCTGGGTTTTAATTGGACATACAAGGCTTTACCAGGTGTTCTGGGTTTTAATTGGACGTACAAGGCTTTACCAGGTGTTCTGGGTTTTAATTGGACATACAAGGCTTTACCAGGTGTTATGGGTTTTAATTAGACATACAAGGCTTTACCAGGTGTTCTGGGTTTTAATTAGACATACAAGGCTTCACATAGTGTCCTCATTCTCTTCACATAGTGTCCTCATTCTCTCTCTCTCTCTCTTTCTCTCTTTCTCTCCCTCAATCTCCCTCCCTCCCCCCCAGGTTAAAGTGATACATCCTAAGGGCTCTAGGAGGGCAGTGTAACTTTCTGCTGTGTCTGAACAAGCTCCTCTCTTGTTAATCTGAGTTATAATCCCATCTGTTAGGGCCTCTCACCAGCAGGATTAAGGGATTATGTAGGCCAGCAGCCAGCCTTAGTTAGCATGCTGACACAAAAGAGAGGTATTAGGGACAGCTTCTATCACACTGCAGGTATTAGGGATAGACTATGTCCCAAATGACACCCTACCCTACATAGTGCACTACTTATGGTCTAAAGTAGTGCACTATATGGCGAATAGGGTTCCATGGGGCTCTGGTTTAAAGTAGTGCACTATATGGCGAATAGTGTGCAATTCAGGACACATTCATAGCAACCACACCTTTCAATACTGGAGGTGTTAAAGGAGGTTTCAATAATATCTGGGCTTTACTGAAGGTGATAAAGATGAAACTCTTTCTCCCTTCATTATTAATGCTCAGAGCACTATAGCCTGGTCCCAGATCTATTTGTGACACCAACCAAACAGATCTGGGGCCAGGCTACTGAAGGCAAGACAACACAAATAGATCTGGGACCAGGCTACTAAAGGCAAGACAACACAAACAGATCTGGGACCAGGCTACTAAAGGCAAGACAACACAAATAGATCTGGGACCAGGCTACTAAAGGCAAGACAACACAAACAGATCTGGGAACAGGCTACCTAATAAACTGATCTGGGACCAGGCTACTAAAGGCAAGACAACACAAATAGATCTGGGACCAGGCTACTAAAGGCAAGACAACACAAATAGATCTGGGACCAGGCTACTAAAGGCAAGACAACACAAATAGATCTGGGACCAGGCTACTAAAGGCAAGACAACACAAATAGATCTGGGACCAGGCTACTAAAGGCAAGACAACACAAATAGATCTGGGACCAGGCTACTAAAGGCAAGACAACACAAATAGATCTGGGACCAGGCTACTAAAGGCAAGACAACGCAAACCGATCTGGGACCAGGCTACTAAAGGCAAGACAACACAAATAGATCTGGGACCAGGCTAACTCGTAAATAGATCTGGGACCAGGCTACTAAAGGCAAGACAACATAAATAGATCTGGGACCAGGCAAACTCGTAAGTGCTTCTGAAGGCTGTTTCTTGTCTCTCCATTTGAGGTTTGAGGGGTTGATCAGGTTCATTTGAGAGAGAGATAAAGAGAGAGTAAGTGAGAGAGAGACAGGGAGTGAAGGGGAGAAGGAGAGATGAAGGGAGGGAGGGAAAGAGAGGGAGAGGGGAGGGGGAGAGAGAGGGATTGAGGAAGGAGAGAGAGAGAGAGAGAGAGAAGGAAGGGGAGAGAGAGAGGGAAGGGGGAGGGGGAGCGAGAGAGGGAAGGGGGAGCGAGAGAGGGAAGGGGGGGGGGAGAGAGAGAGGGAAGGATAGAGTGAGAGAGAGAGAGAGAGATACAGAGAGAGAGAGAGAGAGAGATACACAGAGAGACAGAAAGAGAGAGAGAGAGAGAGAGATACACAGAGAGACAGAAAGAGAGAGAGAGGGAGAGAGAGAGAGAGAGATACACAGAGAGACAGAGAGAGAGAGAGATACACAGAGACAGAAAGAGAGAGAGAGGGAGAGAGAGAGATACACAGAGAGACAGAGGGAGACAGAGAGAGAGAGACAGAGGGAGACAGAGAGAGAGAGGGAGAGAGAGAGAGACAGAGAGAGAGAGACAGAGAGAGAGAGAGACAGAGAGAGAGAGATACACAGAGAGACAGACAGAGAGAGAGAGATACACAGAGAGACAGAGGGAGACAGAGAGAGAGACAGAGGGAGACAGAGAGAGAGAGAGAGAGAGAGAGAGAGAGAGAGAGAGAGAGAGAGACAGAGAGAGAGAGAAAGACAGAGAGAGAGAGAGAGAGAGAGAGAGAGAGACAGAGAGAGAGTATTCCATAATGAGTCCTGGGTGTTTCAGTAGGAGCTGTCTTGTAAAGCCACTTCACTTCCCCTGGAGCTGAAGTATGTTTTATGCCCTTTAATTTGAAGACTGTGCTGTGGTCATTGGTGTGTGTTCAGTCTATTCACTAACTCATTCAATTATTGCAATTGTCGAATTTTTAAAAAAATGCATGAAGTTTTAATCTAAAGACCTATGCAATTTCTATGAAGGCTTCCGACCTCCCACACAGCTCCCCAAATATGAGAGCCCCCTATTCAGCCCCTGCAAGAGGTTATAAGCCCCTATGCCGCGGCTATGAAGGCTCATAAGCCCCTTTAGAGCTCCAGTTGTTTCCACCACCATCAGCTGTGCAGAAGGACATGCTCAATGTGTTCTAGATAGAGACAGGAAGTGCTCAATGTGTTCTAGATAGAGACAGGAAGTGCTAGATGTGTTCTAGATAGAGACAGGAAGTGCTAGATATGTTCTAGATAGAGACAGGAAGTGTTAGATGTGTTCTAGAGAGAGACAGGAAGTGCTAGATATGTTCTAGATAGAGACAGGAAGTGCTAGATATGTTCTAGATAGAGACAGGAAGTGCTCAATGTGTTCTAGATAGAGACAGGAAGTGCTAGATGTGTTCTAGATAGAGACAGGAAGTGCTAGATATGTTCTAGATAGAGACAGGAAGTGTTAGATGTGTTCTAGATAGAGACAGGTAGTGCTAGATGTGTTATAGAGAGAGACAGGAAGTGCTAGATGTGTTCTAGATAGAGAGAAACCTTTGGAGAGAGTGTTTGATATGTGCTGCAGGGCAGCGTCTCATCTCTCCACGACTCTCTTCCCTGGTGATGCAAGAATAAAAATAATGAACGCAGGCATCTATTAAACATAATAAACACCTACACAGCCTCTATGAAGTCCTATAAGCTCTTTGCATTCTCTATGAAGGCTCATAAGCCCTCATAGTGCTCTAGTTGTTTCCATCCATTTGTCTCACCTACTGTTTTAGCTACTGTTTTAGCTAGCTCTCCCAATTCAACACCTGTGATTACTATATGCCTCGCTGTATGTCTCTCTCAAATGTCAATATGCCTTGTATACTGTTGTTCAGGTTAGTTATCATTGTTTTAGTTTACAATGGAGCCCCTAGTTCCACTCTTCATACCCCTGATACCTCCTTTGTCCCACCTCCCACACATGCGGTGACCTCACCCATTACAACCAGCATGTCCAGAGATACAACCTCTCTCATCATCACCCAGTGCCTGGGCTTACCTCCGCTGTACCCGCACCCCACCATACCCCTGTCTGCGCATTATGCCCTGAATATATTCTACCATGCCCAGAAATCTGCTCCTTTTATTCTCTGTCCCCAACGCTCTAGGCGACCAGTTTTGATAGCCTTTAGCCGCACCCTCATTCTACTCCTCCTCTGTTCCGCAGGTGATGTGGAGGTAAACCCAGGCCCTGCATGTCCCCAGGCACCCTCATTTGTTGACTTCTGTGATCGAAAAAGCCTTGGTTTCATGCATGTCAACATCAGAAGCCTCCTCCCTAAGTTTGTTTTATTCACTGCTTTAGCACACTCTGCTAACCCTGATGTCCTTGCCGTGTCTGAATCCTGGCTCAGGAAGGCCACCAAAAATTCTGAGATTTCCATACCCAACTATAACATTTTCCGTCAAGATAGAACTGCCAAAGGGGGAGGAGTTGCAGGTTACTGCAGAGAGAGCCTGCAAAGTAATGTCATACTTTCCAGGTCCATACCCAAACAGTTCGAACTACTAATTTTGAAAATTACTCTCTCCAGAAATAAGTCTCTCACTGTTGCCGCCTGCTACCGACCCCCCTCAGCTCCCAGCTGTGCCCTGGACACCATTTGTGAATTGATCGCCCCCCATCTAGCTTCAGAGTTTGTTCTGTTAGGTGACCTAAACTGGGATATGCTTAACACCTCGGCAGTCCTACAATCTAAGCTAGATGCCCTCAATCTCACACAAATCATCAAGGAACCCACCAGGTACAACCTTACAACCTTAAATCTGTTAACAAGGGCACCCTCATAGACGTCATCCTGACCAACTGGCCCTCCAAATATACCTCTGCTGTCTTCAACCAGGATATCAGCGATCACTGCCTCATTGCCTGTATCCGCTACGGAGCCGCAGTCAAACGACCACCCCTCATCACTGTCAAACGCTCCCTAAAACACTTCTGTGAGCAGGCCTTTCTAATCGACCTGGCCCGGGTATCCTGGAAGGACATTGACCTCATCCCGTCAGTTGAGGATGCCTGGTCATTCTTTAAAAGTAACTTCCTCACCATTTTAGATAAGCATGCTCCGTTCAAAAATGCAGAACTAAGAACAGATACAGCCCTTGGTTCACTCCAGACCTGACTGCCCTCGACCAGCACAAAAACATCCTGTGGCGGACTGCAATAGCATCGAATAGTCCACGTGATATGCAACTGTTCAGGGAAGTCAGGAACCAATACACGCAGTCAGTCAGGAAAGCTAAGGCCAGCTTCTTCAGGCAGAAGTTTGCATCCTGTAGCTCCAACTCCAAAAAGTTCTGGGACACTGTGAAGTCCATGGAGAACAAGAGCACCTCCTCCCAGCTGCCCACTGCACTGAGGCTAGGTAACACGGTCACCACCGATAAATCCATGATTATCGAAAACTTCAACAAGCATTTCTCAACGGCTGGCCATGCCTTCCGCCTGGCTACTCCAACCTCAGCCAACAGCTCCGCCCCCCCCCGCAGCTACTCGCCCAAGCCTCTCCTTTACCCAAATCCAGATAGCAGATGTTCTGAAAGAGCTGCAAAACCTGGACCCGTACAAATCAGCTGGGCTTGACAATCTGGACCCTCTATTTCTGAAACTATCCGCCGCCATTGTCGCAACCCCTATTACCAGCCTGTTCAACCTCTCTTTCATATCGTCTGAGATCCCCAAGGATTGGAAGGCTGCCGCAGTCATCCCCCTCTTCAAAGGGGGAGACACCCTGGACCCAAACTGGTACAGACCTATATCCATCCTGCCCTGCCTATCTAAGGTCTTCGAAAGCCAAGTCAACAAACAGGTCACTGACCATCTCGAATCCCACCGTACCTTCTCCGCTGTGCAATCGGGTTTCCGAGCCGGCCACGGGTGCACCTCAGCCACGCTCAAGGTACTAAACGATATCATAACCGCCATCGATAAAAGACAGTACTGTGCAACCGTCTTCATCGACCTTGCAAGGCTTTCGACTCTGTCAATCACCATATTCTTATCGGCAGACTCAGTAGCCTCGGTTTTTCGGATGACTGCCTTGCCTGGTTCACCAATTACTTTGCAGACAGAGTTCAGTGTGTCAAATCGGAGGGCATGCTGTCCGGTCCTCTGGCAGTCTCTATGGGGGTGCCACAGGGTTCAATCCTCGGGCCGACTCTTTTCTCTGTATATATCAATGATGTTGCTCTTGCTGCGGGCGATTCCCTGATCCACCTCTACGCAGACGACACCATTCTATATACTTCCGGCCCGTCCTTGGACACTGTGCTATCTAACCTCCAAACGAGCTAGTAAACCCTAGTAAAACTGACTATCCTACCGATCCTCGACTTCGGCGATGTCATCTACAAAATTGCTTCCAACACTCTACTCAGCAAACTGGATGCAGTTTATCACAGTGCCATCCGTTTTGTCACTGAAGCACCTTATACCACCCACCACTGTGACTTGTATGCTCTAGTCGGCTGGCCCTCACTACATATTCGTCGCCAGACCCACTGGCTCCAGGTCATCTACAAGTCCATGCTAGGTAAAGCTCCGCCTTATCTCAGTTCACTGGTCACGATGGCAACACCCATCCGTAGCACGCGCTCCAGCAGGTGTATCTCACTGATCATCCCTAAAGCCAACACCTCATTTGGTAGCCTTTCGTTCCAGTTCTCTGCTGCCTGTGACTGGAACAAATTGCAAAAATCGCTGAAGTTGGAGACTTTTATCTCCCTCACCAACTTCAAACATCTGCTATCTGAGCAGCTAACCGATCGCTGCAGCTGTACATAGTCTATCGGTAAATAGCCCACCCATTTTTACCTACCTCATCCCCATACTGTTTTTATTTATTTACTTTTCTGCTCTTTTGCACACCAATATCTCTACCTGTACATGACCATCTTATCATTTATCACTCCAGTGTTATTAATCTGCAAAATTGTAACTATTCGTCTACCTCCTCATGCCTTTTGCACACAATGTATATAGACTCCCCTTTTTTTCTACTGTGTTATTGACTTGTTAATTGTTTACTCCATGTGTAACTCTGTGTTGTCTGTTCACACTGCTATGCTTTATCTTGGCCAGGTCGCAGTTGCAAATGAGAACTTGTTCTCAACTAGCCTACCTGGTTAAATAAAGGTGAATTAAAAATAAAATAAATAAAAATCTCCATCATCTGTGCAGGAGAAAGGGTGCATCCGTGGACCTCTCTCCCCCGGCCATTGCTGCAAGAAAAAATGACTAAGGAGGACGAGCCGTTGATTGATGGTGTAGAGATACACAGCCTCTATGAAAGGTTATAATCACCTACGCAGCCTATGTGAAAGGTTATAATCACCTACGCAGCCTCTATGAAAGGTTATAATCACCTACGCAGCCTCTATGAAAGGTTATAATCACCTACGCAGCCTCTATGAAAGGTTATAATCACCTACGCAGCCTCTATGAAAGGTTATAATCACCTACGCAGCCTCTATGAAAGGTTATAATCACCTACGCAGCCTCTATGAAAGGTTATAATCACCTACGCAGCCTCTGTGAATAGTTACGATCCCCCACCAGCCTCTGAAGTCTGAGTGATACAATAGGCTGTGTCGTTGATCGTAGAGTTAGCTGAAGGAGGTTTAATAATTTAGTTGGAGGTTTAATAAGTTGATGGAGGTTTAATAACTTAGTTGGGGGTTTAATGAAGTTAGTTGAAGGAGGTTTAATGAGTTAGTTGGAGGTTTAATAAGTTAGTGGGAGGTTTAATATGTTGATGGAGGTTTAATAAGTTAGTTGGAGGTTTAATAAGTTAGTGGGAGGTTTAATATGTTGATGGAGGTTTAATAACTTAGTTGGGGGTTTAATGAAGTTAGTTGAAGGAGGTTTAATAAATTAGTTGGTTTAATAAGTTGGAGGTTAAATAAGGTTCGCGGCAGTAATCAGAGGAACATTTAACAGTTTTAACGATGGAGAATGATAATGAGATTTCTCTCTCTTAACCAGAAATAGATTGTTCTGCCTTAGATCTTTCCCCCTCGTTCTCATTCTCTTCTGGCTTTGTTGCTTCTTTCTCTAACACTTCAAAGAGAAATTAGGGTGCCATAGTGCCCTGGTCAAAAGTAGTGCACTATATAGGGAATAGGGTGCCATAGTGCCCTGGTCAAAAGTAGTGCACTATATAGGGAATAGGGTTCCATAGTGCCCTGGTCAAAAGTAGTGCACTATATAGGGAATAGGGCTCCATTTCAGCCTCTGTGTGCTAGATAGAGAGAAACCTTTGGAGAGGTAGTGTTTGATTGGTTCTGTAGGACAAGCATCTCATCTTCTCTGATGATTGATTTAAGCAGAAGCTAGATCACATCGTTACATGTACTGTACTGTAGTGTATTACTCTTAGCCATCTCTCCACAGACAGTCAGTCAGTGTTAAAACAGCATTGCTAGTTTGTGAAGTACTTTTTTTAACCTAAACTCTACCATGTGTTATCACAACTGCTTCTGGCCTTTGTAGATTATAACAAAGGGGAGAGAGAGCCTTAGGGCGTTTTCACATGTGAAATCCATGTGAAATCCATGTGAAATTCATGTGAAATCCATGTGAAATCCATGTGAAATCCATGTGAAATCCATGTGAAATCCATGTGAAATCCATGTGAAATCCATGTGAAATCCATGTGAAATCCATGTGAAATCCATGTGAAATTCATGTGAAATCCATGTGAAATCCATGTGAAATCCATGTGAAATTCATGTGAAATCCATGTGAAATTCGGTACCCTGGTTCGGTACCCTGTTTCCTGAGAATTCTCGGTTTGAGAATTCTACAGAAGATGTTTTTTTCCTTTCAAAAGAGCTGAAAACAACAGTTTCAGGGTGACAATTTGCAAGACAAACATTCTACATGACGTTAGCAAGCTAGCCTGTTTACGACGGCGGGGGGGAGTTCCACTCGACTTGTGCTGCCTCACCACAATACCAGACACACAGGTCCTGGATCTTGGACTCGCTACTCACACAGGTCCAGGGTTCGTTGGTGTTTTATAGCATGGTACAGTGTACTAAACGCCCTAGAGTCTGGATATTACACAAGACAGCGCCCTAGGACAAAAGGATAAGAGTCTTACACCAGAACAAGAGTCTTACACCAGGATAAGAGTCTTACACCAGGATAATAGTCTTACACCAGGATAAGAGTCTTACACCAGGATAAGAGTCTTACACCAGGAAAAGAGTCTTACACCAGGACAAGAGTCTTACACCAGGACAAGAGTCTTACAACAGGATAAGAGGACCAGAGTCTTACACCAGGATAAGAGTCTTACACCAGGACTAGAGTCTTACACCAGAACAAGAGTCTTACACCAGGATAAGAGGACAAGAGTCTTACACCAGGATAAGAGTCTTACACTAGGACAATAGTCTTACACCAGGATAAGAGGACAATAGTCTTACACCAGGATAAGAGGACAATAGTCTTACACCAGGATAAGAGTCTTACACCAGGATAAGAGGACAAGAGTCTTACACTAGGACAATAGTCTTACACTAGGATAAGAGGACAAGAGTCTTACACCAGGACAAGAGTCTTACACTAGGACAAGAGTCTTACACCAGGATAAGAGTCTTACACTAGGATAAGAGGACAAGAGTCTTACACTAGGACAAGAGTCTTACACTAGGACAAGAGTCTTACACCAGGACAATAATCTTACACTAGGATAAGAGGGCAAGAGTCTTACACCAGGATAAGAGTCTTACACTAGGATAAGAGTCTTACACCAGGATAAGAGTCTTAAACTAGGATAAGAGTCTTACACCAGGATAAGAGCCTTACACTAGGACAATAGTCTTACACTAGGATAAGAGGACAATAGTCTTACACCAGGATAAGAGTCTTACACTAGTACAATTGTCTTACACTAGGACAAGATTCTTACACCAGGACAAGAGTCTTAAACTAGGATAAGAGTCTTACACCAGGACAAGAGTCTTACACCAGGATAAGAGGACAAGAGTCTTACACTAGGATAAGAGAACAAGACTCTTACACCAGGATAAGAGTCTTACACCAGGATAAGAGTCTTACACCAGGACAAGAGTCTTACACCAGGACAAGAGTCTTACACCAGGACAAGAGTCTTAAACTAGGATAAGAGTCTTACACCAGGACAAGAGTCTTACACCAGGATAAGAGGACAAGAGTCTTACACTAGGATAAGAGGACAAGAGTCTTACACCAGGATAAGAGTCTTACACCAGAACAAGAGTCTTACACCAGGACAAGAGTCTTACACCAGTATAAGAGGACGAGAGGCTTACACTAGAATAAGAGTCTTACACCAGGGCAAGAATAGACAGAGGACAGTTTAAATAGCCCTCATTGAGGACAGCCTCTAGTATAGATGGATAGACAGATGACAGTTTAAAGTGCCCTAATTGAGGACATTCTCTAGTATAGATGGATAGACAGAGGACAGTTTAAAGAGCCCTCATTAAGGACAGCCTCTAGTATAGATGGATAGACAGAGGACCGTTTAAAGTGCCCTAATTGAGGACATTCTCTAGTATAGATGGATAGACAGAGGACAGTTTAAAGAGCCCTCATTAAGGACAGCCTCTAGTATAGATGGATAGACAGAGGACCGTTTAAAGTGCCCTCATTGAGGACATTCTCTAGTATAGATGGATAGACAGAGGACTGTTTAAAGTGCCCTCATTGAGTACAGCCTCTAGTATAGATGGATAGACAGAGGACAGTTTAAAGTGCCCTCATTGAGGACAGCCTCTAGTATAGATGGATAGACAGAGGACCGTTTAAAGTGCCCTCATTGAGGACAACCTCTAGTATAGATGGACAGAGGACATTTTAAAGAGCCTTGTGGAGGACATTCTCTTGTATAGATGGACAGAGGACATTTTAAAGAGCCCCGTGGACAGCCTCTAGTATAGATGGATAGACAGAGGACATTTTAAAGAGCCCCGTGGACAGCCTCTAGTATAGATGGATAGACAGAGGACAGTTTAAAGAGCCTTGTGGAGGACATAATAGATGAAAGGAGAGATTGTAATTTGAAGACGACTATGGATGGAATGAAGAACATAATTTTCCGTGCATTAACACCTAGCCTGGCAATCACCAGTTACCGTGGTTCCCCTGCACTGATAAGACTTGTACCTAATGAGTTATATGAAAGAGTCCTTCTGCAGCATGTTAAATACCGTACTGTAGAGACCACATGTGCACATCCCATAATGCCTCCCCCCTAGTCCCTTTGTGGATATGGGACCCTAGTCCCTGGCCTGGTCAAAAGTAGTAAACTATGGAGCCATTTGGGATTCATGATTCATTGAATTTTAATTTAATTAAAATGAAAGACCTATTTTTTTAAATTGTTTTTTATTGGATTATATTATGAATCTACAGTAGAAGCAGTCAGTAGCAGTACCGCAGTGGATCGGTTTACACACACACACACACACACACACACACACACACACACACACACACACACACACACACTCCCCTGAGAAGAAACGGCATGAGCTTTATCCTTTTCTCCCTGACGTCACAGAACACCTGTCTCCCAAATGCCTCCCTTGTTCCCTATAGAGTGAACTACTTCGGGGGGTCTAAAGTAGTGTACTAGATAGGGAATAGGGCTCCATAGGGTTCTGGTCTAAAGTAGTGCACTAGATAGGGAATAGAGCTCCATAGGGCTCTGGTCTAAAGTAGTGCACTAGATAGGGAATAGGGCTCCATAGGGCTCTGGTCTAAAGTAGTGCACTAGATAGGGAATAGGGCTCCATAGGGCTCTGGTCTAAAGTAGTGCACTAGATAGGGAATAGGGCTCCATAGGGCTCTGGTCTAAAGTAGTGCACTAGATAGGGAATAGGGCTCCATAGGGCTGTGGTCTAAAGTAGTGCACTAGATAGGGAATAGGGCTCCATAGGGCTCTGGTCTAAAGTAGTGTACTAGATAGGGAATAGGGCTCCATAGGGCTCTGGTCTAAAGTAGTGCACTAGATAGGGAATAGGGCTCCATAGGGCTCTGGTCTAAAGTAGTGCACTAGATAGGGAATAGGGCTCCATAGGGCTCTGGTCTAAAGTAGTGCACTAGATAGGGAATAGGGCTCCATAGGGCTCTGGTCTAAAGTAGTGTACTAGATAGGGAATAGGGCTCCATAGGGCTCTGGTCTAAAGTAGTGCACTAGATAGGGAATAGGGCTCCATAGGGCTGTGGTCTAAAGTAGTGCACTAGATAGGGAATAGGGCTCCATAGGGCTCTGGTCTAAAGTACTGCACTAGATAGGGAATAGGGCTCCATAGGGCTCTGGTCTAAAGTAGTGCACTAGATAGGGAATAGGGCTCCATAGGGCTGTGGTCTAAAGTAGTGCACTAGATAGGGAATAGGGCTCCATAGGGCTCTGGTCTAAAGTAGTTTACTAGATAGGGAATAGGGCTCCATAGGGCTCTGGTCTAAAGTAGTGCACTAGATAGGGAATAGGGCTCCATAGGGCTCTGGTCTAAAGTAGTGCACTAGATAGGGAATAGGGCTCCATAGGGCTCTGGTCTAAAGTAGTGCACTAGATAGGGAATAGGGCTCCATAGGGCTCTGGTCTAAAGTAGTGTACTAGATAGGGAATAGGGCTCCATAGGGCTCTGGTCTAAAGTAGTGCACTAGATAGGGAATAGGGCTCCATAGGGCTGTGGTCTAAAGTAGTGCACTAGATAGGGAATAGGGCTCCATAGGGCTCTGGTCTAAAGTAGTGCACTAGATAGGGAATAGGGCTCCATAGGGCTCTGGTCTAAAGTAGTGCACTAGATAGGGAATAGGGCTCCATAGGGCTCTGGTCTAAAGTAGTGCACTAGATAGGGAATAGGGCTCCATAGGGCTCTGGTCTAAAGTAGTGCACTAGATAGGGAATAGGGCTCCATAGGGCTCTGGTCTAAAGTAGTGCACTAGATAGGGAATAGGGCTCCATAGGGCTCTGGTCTAAAGTAGTGCACTAGATAGGGAATAGGGCTCCATAGGGCTCTTGTCTAAAGTAGTGCACTAGATAGGGAATAGGGCTCCATAGGGCTCTGGTCTAAAGTAGTGCACTAGATAGGGAATAGGGCTCCATAGGGCTCTGGTCTAAAGTAGTGCACTAGATAGGGAATAGGGCTCCATAGGGCTCTGGTCTAAAGTAGTGCACTAGATAGGGAATAGGGCTCCATAGGGCTCTGGTCTAAAGTAGTGCACTAGATAGGGAATAGGGCTCCATAGGGCTCTGGTCTAAAGTAGTGCACTAGATAGGGAATAGGGCTCCATAGGGCTCTGGTCTAAAGTAGTGCACTAGATAGGGAATAGGGCTCCATAGGGCTCTGGTCTAAAGTAGTGCACTAGATAGGGAATAGGGCTCCATAGGGCTCTTGTCTAAAGTAGTGCACTAGATAGGGAATAGGGCTCCATAGGGCTCTGGTCTAAAGTAGTGCACTAGATAGGGAATAGGGCTCCATAGGGCTCTGGTCTAAAGTAGTGCACTAGATAGGGAATAGGGCTCCATAGGGCTCTGGTCTAAAGTAGTGCACTAGATAGGGAATAGGGCTCCATAGGGCTCTGGTCTAAAGTAGTGCACTAGATAGGGAATAGGGCTCCATAGGGCTCTGGTCTAAAGTAGTGCACTAGATAGGGAATAGGGCTCCATAGGGCTCTGGTCTAAAGTAGTGCACTAGATAGGGAATAGGGCTCCATAGGGCTCTGGTCTAAAGTAGTGCACTAGATAGGGAATAGGGCTCCATAGGGCTCTGGTCTAAAGTAGTGCACTAGATAGGGAATAGGGCTCCATAGGGCTCTGGTCTAAAGTAGTGCACTAGATAGGGAATAGGGCTCCATAGGGCTCTGGTCTAAAGTAGTGCACTAGATAGGGAATAGGGCTCCATAGGGCTGTGGTCTAAAGTAGTGCACTAGATAGGGAATAGGGCTCCATAGGGCTCTGGTCTAAAGTAGTGCACTAGATAGGGAATAGGGCTCCATAGGGCTCTGGTCTAAAGTAGTGCACTAGATAGGGAATAGGGCTCCATAGGGCTCTGGTCTAAAGTAGTGCACTAGATAGGGAATAGGGCTCCATAGGGCTCTGGTCTAAAGTAGTGCACTAGATAGGGAATAGGGCTCCATAGGGCTCTTGTCTAAAGTAGTGCACTAGATAGGGAATAGGGCTCCATAGGGCTCTGGTCTAAAGTAGTGCACTAGATAGGGAATAGGGCTCCATAGGGCTCTGGTCTAAAGTAGTGCACTAGATAGGGAATAGGGCTCCATAGGGCTCTGGTCTAAAGTAGTGCACTAGATAGGGAATAGGGCTCCATAGGGCTCTGGTCTAAAGTAGTGCACTAGATAGGGAATAGGGCTCCATAGGGCTCTGGTCTAAAGTAGTGCACTAGATAGGGAATAGGGCTCCATAGGGCTCTGGTCTAAAGTAGTGCACTAGATAGGGAATAGGGCTCCATAGGGCTCTGGTCTAAAGTAGTGCACTAGATAGGGAATAGGGCTCCATAGGGCTCTGGTCTAAAGTAGTGCACTAGATAGGGAATAGGGCTCCATAGGGCTCTGGTCTAAAGTAGTGCACTAGATAGGGAATAGGGCTCCATAGGGCTCTGGTCTAAAGTAGTGCACTAGATAGGGAATAGGGCTCCATAGGGCTCTGGTCTAAAGTAGTGCACTAGATAGGGAATAGGGCTCCATAGGGCTCTGGTCTAAAGTAGTGCACTAGATAGGGAATAGGGCTCCATAGGGCTCTGGTCTAAAGTAGTGCACTAGATAGGGAATAGGGCTCCATAGGGCTCTGGTCTAAAGTAGTGCACTAGATAGGGAATAGGGCTCCATAGGGCTCTTGTCTAAAGTAGTGCACTAGATAGGGAATAGGGCTCCATAGGGCTCTGGTCTAAAGTAGTGCACTAGATAGGGAATAGGGCTCCATAGGGCTCTGGTCTAAAGTAGTGCACTAGATAGGGAATAGGGCTCTGGTCTAAAGTAGTGCACTAGATAGGGAATAGGGCTCTGGTCTAAAGTAGTGCACTAGATAGGGAATAGGGCTCTGGTCTAAAGTAGTGCACTAGATAGGGAATAGGGCTCTGGTCTAAAGTAGTGCACTAGATAGGGAATAGGCTACCGTTAAGGACGTTTTGTCTAAAATCTCTTATTTTTTTTCAACACGTTCTTCTTGTTCGTGTCGCTGATAGAAACTTAAACATAATCTCATCATCATCACTTCTTCTCTTCCATCCTTTATATTTGAATCTTTGAATACTCTGCGTACTATAGTACTGTAGTCCCACGCTGCGTCCCAAATTACACACTATTTATGTTTTTATTTTTATAAATAATTACATTTAAATTTTTATAATTTATATTTATTTATTATCCTTTTGACCAGGGCCCAAGATGGCGTAGCAGTCGGACATCTTTTTTTGTTTTGTCTTGTCCCGTCCCATGTTTATATCATTTTCTTTGTATATATCTAATATTTTTTATTGCAATTTCCATCTACGGACTGAATATACTCTCCTGCAACCCGCCTCACCCAATGTGGTACGGATCTGTTATTTTTATACTTTAGAATCGGAACCCCCATCAGGAGCAGGAGTAGCTATTAGCTAGCAGACATGTAGGTCATCACAGTTAACTGGGACACTAGCCAGCTTTAACTCGGTCAATACCTGCCAGTCTGCACAGTGCGATATCAACCCAGAGCATATCGGTCTGCTTTTTTCTCTACCACATCTCCGGATTCCTACCGCAAGCTCTGAACCTTTACACCGGATCATCACATCTAACTAGCTGCTATCCAAGTGGCTACTCCTGGCTAACGTCTCTGTCCCGAAGCAAGCACCAGTTAGCCTGGAGCTAACCTCAAGATAGGATCATCTCCTGGGCTTCAATACTTATTTTGCCAATTAGCCTGGACCCTTTGCTGCCGACACAGAGCCCCGCCGATCCATCACGACTGGTCTGCCGACGTAACCGTCCGAGGTGGTTTCAACAGGCTATTCCGGTGCAACGTCCCCCTGAAGCCCATCTGCTAGCCTGCTAGCCCCGCCCTGCTAGCTGTCTGAATCGCTGTGTCTCCAGCTGGCCTAGCTACTCACTGGCCCCTATGATCACTCGGCTACACACGCCTCTCCCTAATGTCAATATGCCTTGTCTATTGCTGTTTTGGTTAGTGATGATTGTCTTATTTTGCTGTAGAGCCTCCAGCCCTGCTCAATATGCCTTAGCTAACCCTTATGTTCCATCTCCCACACGAGGTGACCTCACCTGGTCTAAATTATGTCTTCTCATAGTCACTCAATGCCTAGGTTTACCTCCACTGTATTCACATCCTACCATACCCTTGTCTGTACATTATGCCTTGAATCTATTCTTCCGCGCCCAGAAACCTGCTACTTTTACTCTCTGTTCCGAACGCACCAGACGACCAGTTCTTATAGCCTTTAACCGTACCCTTATTCTACTCCTCCTCTGTTCCTCGGGTGATGTAGAGGTGAACCCAGGCCCTGTGTGTCCCCAGGCGCTCTCATCTGTTGACTTCTGTAACCGTAAAAGCCTTGGTTTCATGCATGTTAACATTAGAAGTCTCCTCCCTAAGTTTGTTTTATTCACTGCTTTAGCACACTCTGCCAACATGGATGTCCTAGCCGTGTCTGAATCCTGGCTTAGGAAGACCACCAAAAACCTAGAAATTTCCATCCCTAAGTATAACATTTTCCAACAAGATAGAACTGCCAAAGCGTGCCGAGTTGCAATCTACTGCAGGGATAGCCTGCAGTGTTCTGTCATACTATTCAGGTCTGTGCCTAAACAATTCGATCTTCTACTTTTAAAAATCCACATTTCCAGAAACAAGTCTCTCACCGTTGCTGCGTGTTATAGACCCCCTTCAGCCCCCAGCTGTGCCCTGGACACCATATGTGAATTGATCGCCCCTCATCTATCTTCAGAGTTCGCACTATTAGGTGACCTAAACTGGGACATGCTTAACACCCCGGCCCTCCTACAATCTAAGCTAGATGCCCTCAATCTCACACAAATTATCAAGGAACCTACCAGGTACAACCCTAAATCCTTAACTTCTTGACGCTGCCCATCCCTTACGCGGGATAATTGTCATCAGCAACCGCTGAATAGCATAGCGCCTCAGTCAAATAATATTACTAAAAATATTCATATTCATGAAATCACATGTGCAAAACACAGTTTAGCCTTTTGTTAATCCACCTGTCGTCTCAGATTTTGAAATGATGCTTTACAGTGAAAGCAATCCAAGCGTTTGTGTAAGTTTATCGATCACATGACAAAACATTAAGTACACTTAGCATCAGGTAGCTTGGTCACGGAAATCAGAAAAGCAATCAAATTAATCGTTTACCTTTGATGATCTTTGGATGTTTTCACTCACGAGACTCCCAGTTACACAACAAATGTTCCTTTTGTCCCATAAAGATTATTTTTATATCCAAAATACCTCCGTTTGTTTGACACGTTATGTTCCGAAATTCACAGGAAAGAGTGGTCACGACAACGCGGACAAATTCCAAATAGTTTCCATAATGTCCACAGAAACATGTCAAACGTTTTTTATAATCAATCCTCAGGTTGTTTTTAAAATATATAATCAATAATATATCAACTGCAAATGTCTTTCACAGTAGGAGAGGGAAAAACAATAGCTGTCCAAATTCTGTTGCTCGAGCACAACTCATGTGACCACTTGATGCGATGTTATCGTTCTGGCTCATTTTTCAAAATAAAAGCTTGAAACTATGTCTGAAGACTGTTGACACCTTGAGGAAGCGATAGGAAAAGGAATCTGGTTGATATCCCTTTAAATGGAGCAATGGGAGGCTATGGACCATGGAGTTTTCAAAATAGAAGCCACTTCCTGGTTTGATTTTTCTCAGGGTTTCGCCTGCAATATCAGTTCTGTTATACTCACAGACAATATTTGACAGTTTTGGAAACTTTAGAGTGTTTTCTATCCTAATCTGTCAATTATATGCATATTCTAGCATCTGGTCCTGAGAAATAGGCTGTTTACTTTGGGAATGTTATTTTTCCAAACATAAAAACAGTGCCCCCTAGCTTCAAGAGGTTTTAACCATGGGCACCCTCTTAGATATCATCCTGACCAACTTGCCCTCTAAATACGCCTCTGCTGTCTTCAACCAGGATCTCAGCAATCACTGCTCCATTGCCTGCGTCCGTAATGGGTCAGCGGTCAAACGACCACCCCTCATCACTGTCAAACGCTCCCTAAAACACTTCAGCGAGCAGGCCTTTCTAATCGACCTGTC
Organism: Oncorhynchus tshawytscha; assembly: GCF_018296145.1. NCBI lineage: Eukaryota > Metazoa > Chordata > Actinopteri > Salmoniformes > Salmonidae > Oncorhynchus > Oncorhynchus tshawytscha. Next base: position 2,350,527 of record NC_056429.1, on the reverse strand, counting down.
CCGGGTATCCTGGAAGGATATTGACCTCATTCCATAGTAGGGTTGCTCTTTAGAAGTGCTTTCCTCACCATCTTAAATAAGCATGCCCCATTCAAAAAAATGTAGAACTAAGAACAGATGAAGCCCTTGGTTCCCCCCAGACTTGACTGCCCTTGACCAGCACAAAAACATCCTGTGGTGTTCTGCATTAGCATCAAATAGCCCCTGTGATATGCAACTTTTCAGGGAAGTCAGGAACCAATATATTCAGTCAGTTAGGAAAGCCAAGGCTAGCTTTTTCAAACAGAAATTTGCTTCCTGTAGCACCAATTCCAAAACGTTTTGGGGACACTGTAAAGTCCATAGAGAATAAGAGCACCTCCTCCCAGCTGCCCACTGCACTGAGGCTAGGAAACACTGTCACCACCGATAAATCTACGATAATCGATCATTTCAATAAGCATTTGTCTACGGCTTGGCCATGCTTTTCACCTGGCTACCCCTACCCTGGCCAACATCTCAGCACCCCCTTTAGTAACTTGCCCAAGCCCTCCCCCCGGCTTCTCCTTCACCCAAATCCAGATAGCCGATGTTCTGAAAGAGCTGCAAAATCTGGATCCCTACAAATCAGCTGGGTTAGACAATCTGGACCCTCTCTTTCTAAAATCTGCCAAAATTGTTGCAAGCCCTATTACTTGCCGATTCAACCTCTCTCGTATCGTCTGAGATCCCCAATGAATGGAAAGCTGCCGTGGTCATCCCCCCTCTTCAAAGGGGGAGACACTCTAGACCCAAACTGTTATAGCCATCCTGCCCTGCCTTTCTAAAATCTTCAAAAGCTGACCTAGAATATGTGGACAACTACAAATACCTAGGTGTCTGGTTAGACTGTAAACTCTCCTTCCAGACTCACATTAAGCATCTCCAACCCAAAATGAAATCTAGAATCGGCTTCCTATTTCGCAACAAAGCCTCCTTCACTCATGCCGCCAAACATACCCTTGTAAAACTGACTATCCTACTGATCTTTGACTTCGGCAATGTAATATACAAAATATCTTCCAACACTCTACTCAGCAAATGGATGTAGTCTGTCACAGTGCCATCCGTTTAGTCACCAAAGCCCCATATTCTACCAACCACTGCGACCTGTATGCTCTCGTTGGCGGGCCCTCACTACATATTCGTCGCCAAACCCACTGGCTCCAGGTCATCTCTAAGTCTTTGCTAGGTAAAGCCCCGCCTTATCTCAGCTCACTGGTCACCATAGCAACACCCACCCGCAGCACGCGTCTCAGCAGGTATATCTCACTGGTCACCATAGCAACACCCACCCGTAGCACACGTCTCAGCAGGTATATCTCACTGGTCACCATAGCAACACCCACCCGCAGCACGTGTCTCAGCAGGTATATCTCACTGGTCATCCCCAAAGCCAACACTTCCTTTGGCCGCCTTTCCTTCCAGTTCTCTGCTGCCAATGACTGGAACGAATTGCAAAAATCACTGAAGCTGGAGTCTTACATCTCCCTCTCTAACTTTAAGCATCAGCTGTCAGAGCAGCTTGCCGATCACTGTACCTGTACACAGCCCATCTGTAAATAGCACACCCGACTACCTCATCCCCATATTATTACTTACCCCCATGCTCTTTCGCACCCCAGTATCTCTACTTGCACATCTATCACTCCAGTGTTATTTTTTGTTTCCCTCCCTACTCTTCTACATTTGCAGACACTGTACATAGATTTTTCTATTGTGTTATTGACTGTACGTTTGTTAAAATGTAACTCTGTGTTGTTGTTTGATTTTGTCGCACTGCTATGCTTTATCTTGGCCAGGTCGCAATTGTAAATTAGAACTTGTTCTCAACTGGCCTACCTGGTTAAATGAAGGTAAAAAATAAATGATATATATATATATATATATATATATATAATTTCTAATTTCTAATAATTTCCCTGGCCTGGTCAACGGTAGTGCACTATATAGGGAATAGAGTATATAGGGAACAGTTAGTTGGACTCAGCCCCATTGATGACAGGTAGTTGATCTGGTATGTTCTCTAAACAGTTAGTTGGACTCAGCCCCATTGATGACAGGTAGTAGATCTGACATGTTGAAGGATGTTTCTCTCTGCTGCGGTATTCATAAGGTCTGATGCTGGGAGATCCACATTGCTACCTAATCTGCATTATCCTCCAATCTAATCTCCTTTCTGGTTTACTGTTTCTGCTGCTGAAGCATTTATGCAATTAGTCCTTCCTGTCCTGTGGAAGTTTGGGATATATCCTCTCTCTCCTCTCCTCTCCTCTCCTCTCCTCTCCTCTCCTCTCCTCTCCTCTCCTCTCCTCTCCTCTCCTCTCCTCTCCTCTCCTCTCCTCTCCTCTCCTCTCTCTCTCTCCTCTCCTCTCCTCTCCTCTCCTCTCCTCCCCATGTCCTGTAATCTCCTCCGCTCTCCCTCACCTCCCTTTTCCTCCTATCCTGTCCTCTTCTCCTCTCCTCCACTTGTCCTGTAATCTCCTCACCTCTCATCTTCTCCCATCCTCTCCTCCTCTCCTCCTTTCCTCTCCTCTCCTCCCCGTGTCCTGTAATCTCCTCCTCTCCTTACCCCCTGCCGCCCTGCTCTTGGCCGTGGATCCCAATCAATGCTTGATTGAGTGATAATCAATAAAGTGCTGTCCAGGAAACTCAGGGCTGGGGTCAGGTCTGCCTGCAGGAGGACTCCGTCCAGGAGCCTCAGGGCTGGGGTCAGGTCTGCCTGCAGGAAGACTCCGTCCAGGAGGCTCAGGGCTGGGGTCAGGTCTGCCTGCAGGAGGACTCCGTCCAGGAAGCTCAGGGCTGGGGTCAGGTCAGCCTGCAGGAGGACACTGTCCAGGAAGGTCAGGGCTGGGGTCAGGTCTGACTGCAGGAGGACTCCGTCCAAGAGGCTCAGGGCTGGGGTCAGGTCTGCCTGCAGGAGGTCACTGTCCAGGAAGCTCAGGGCTGGGGTCAGGTCTGCCTGCAGGAGGCTGGCACCATCGAGAGCATTCTGACTGTTTGCATCACTGCCTGTTATGGCAACTGCTCGGCCTCCAACTGCAAGGTACTACAGAGGGTAGTGCTAATGGCCCAGTACATCACTGGGCACAAGCTTCCTGCCATCCAGGAACTCTATACCAGGCGGTGTCAGAGGAAGGCCCTAAAAATGGTCAAAGACTCCAGCCACCCAAGTCATAGACTGCCCTCTCTGCTACTACACGGCAAGCGGTACCGGTACCGGAATCGATGTCCATTAGACTCCTGAACAGCTAATCAAAGGGCTACCCAGACCCCTCTTTTACGCTGCTGCTACTCTCTGTTTATTATCAAATCAAATCAAATCAAATTTTATTTGTCACATACACATGGTTAGCAGATGTTAATGCGAGTGTAGCGAAATGTTTGTGCTTCTAGTTCCGACAATGCAGTAATAACCAACAAGTAATCTAACTAACAGTTCCAAAACTACTGTTTTATACACAGTGTAAGGGGATAAAGAATATGTACATAAGGATATATGAATGAGTGATGGTACAGAGCAGCATAGGCAAGATACAGTAGCTGATATCGAGTACAGTATATACATATGAGATGAGTATGTAAACAAAGTGGCATAGTTAAAGTGGCTAGTGATACATGTATTACATAAGGATGCAGTCGATGATATAGAGTACAGTATATACGTATGCATATGAGATGAATAATGTAGGGTAAGTAACATTATATAAGGTAGCATTGTTTATATATTTACATCATTTCCCATCAATTCCCATTATTAAAGTGGCTGGAGTTGAGTCAGTGTCATTGTCAGTGTGTTGGCAGCAGCCACTCAATGTTAGTGGTGGCTGTTTAACAGTCTGATGGCCTTGAGATAGAAGCTGTTTTTCAGTCTCTCGCTCTCCCAGCTTTGATGCACCTGCTTTTGGTGACAAACCGAATTTCTTCAGCCTCCTGAGGTTGAAGAGGCGCTGCTGCGCCTTCTTCACGATGCTGTCTGTGTGAGTGGACCAATTCAGTTTGTCTGTGATGTGTATGCCGAGGAACTTAAAACTTGCTACCCTCTCCCCTACTGTTCCATCGATGTGGATAGGGGGGTGTTCCCTCTGCTGTTTCCTGAAGTCCACAATCATCTCCTTAGTTTTGTTGACGTTGTGTGTGAGGTTATTTTCCTGACACCACACTCCGAGGGCCCTCACCTCCTCCCTGTAGGCAGTCTCGTCGTTGTTGGTAATCAAGCCTACCACTGTTGTGTCGTCCGCAAACTTGATGATTGAGTTGGAGGCGTGCGTGGCCACGCAGTCGTGGGTGAACAGGGAGTACAGGAGAGGGCTCAGAACGCACCCTTGTGGGGCCCCAGTGTTGAGGATCAGCGGGGAGGAGATGTTGTTGCCTACCCTCACCACCTGGGGGCGGCCCGTCAGGAAGTCCAGTACCCAGTTGCACAGGGCGGGGTCGAGACCCAGGGACTCGAGCTTGATGACGAGCTTGGAGGGTACTATGGTGTTGAATGCCGAGCTGTAGTCGATGAACAGCATTCTCACATAGGTATTCCTCTTGTCCAGATGGGTTAGGGCAGTGTGCAGTGTGGTTGAGATTGCATCGTCTGTGGACCTATTTGGGCGGTAAGCAAATTGGAGTGGGTCTAGGGTGTCAGGTAGGGTGGAGGTGATATGGTCCTTGACTAGTCTCTCAAAGCACTTCATGATGACGGATGTGAGTGCTACGGGCGGTAGTCGTTTAGCTCAGTTACCTTAGCTTTCTTGGGAACAGGAACAATGGTGGCCCTCTTGAAGCATGTGGAAACAGCAGACTGGTATAGGGATTGATTGAATATGTCCGTAAACACACCGGCCAGCTGGTCTGCGCATGCTCTGAGGGCGCGGCTGGGGACGCCGTCTGGGCCTGCAGCCTTGCGAGGGTTAACACGTTTAAATGTCTTACTCACCTCGGCTGCAGTGAAGGAGAGACCGCATGTTTTCATTGCAGGCCGTGACAGTGGCACTGTATTGTCCTCAAAGCGGGCAAAAAAGTTATTTAGTCTGCCTGGGAGCAAGACATCCTGGTCCGTGACTGGGCTGGGTTTATTCCTGTAGTCCGTGATTGACTGTAGACCCTGCCACATGCCTCTTGTGTCTTAGCCGTTGAATTGAGATTCTACTTTGTCTCTGTACTGACGCTTAGCTTGTTTGATAGCCTTGCGGAGGGAATAGCTGCACTGTTTGTATTCAGTCATGTTACCAGACACCTTGCCCTGATTAAAAGCAGTGGTTCGCGCTTTCAGTTTCACACGAATGCTGCCATCAATCCACGGTTTCTGGTTAGAAAATGTTTTAATCGTTGCTATGGGAACGACATCTTCAACGCACGTTCTAATGAACTCGCACACCGAATCAGCGTATTCGTCAATGTTGTTATCTGACGCAATACGAAACATCTCCCAGTCCACGTGATGGAAGCAGTCTTGGAGTGTGGAGTCAGCTTGGTCGGACCAGCGTTGGACAGACCTCAGCGTGGGAGCCTCTTGTTTTAGTTTCTGTCTGTAGGCAGGGATCAACAAAATGGAGTCGTGGTCAGCTTTTCCGAGAGGGGGGCGGGGCAGGGCCTTATATGCGTCGCGGAAGTTAGAGTAACAATGATCCAATGTCTTTCCACCCCTGGTTGCGCAATCGATATGCTGATAAAATTTAGGGAGTCTTGTTTTCAGATTAGCCTTGTTAAAATCCCCAGCTACAATGAATGCAGCCTCCGGATAAATCGTTTCCAGTTTGCAGAGAGTTAAATAAAGTTTGTTCAGAGCCATCGATGTGTCTGCTTGGGGGATATATACGGCTGTGATTATAATCGAAGAGAATTCTCTTGGTAGATAATGCGGTCTACATTTGATTGTGAGGAATTCTAAATCAGGTGAACAGAAGGATTTGAGTTCCTGTATGTTTCTTTCATCACACCATGTCACGATAGTCATAAGGCATACGCCCCCGCCCCTCTTCTTACCAGAAAGATGTTTGTTTCTGTCGGCGCGATGCGTGGAGAAACCCGTTGGTGCACCACCTCGGATAGCGTCTCCCCAGTGAGCCATGTTTCCGTGAAGCAGAGAACGTTACAGTCTCTGATGTCCCTCTGGAATGCTACCCTTGCTCGGATTTCATCAACCTTGTTGTCAAGAGACTGGACATTGGCAAGAAGAATGCTAGTGAGTGGTGCACGGTGTGTCCGTCTCCGGAGTCTGACCAGAAGACCGCCTCGTTTCCCTCTTTTTCGGAGTCGTTTTTTTGGGTCGCTGCATGTAATCCACTCCGTTGTCCTGTTTGTAAGGCAGAACACAGGATCCGCGTCGCGAAAAACATATTCTTGGTCGTACTGATGGTGAGTTGACGCTGATCTTATATTCAGTAGTTCTTCTCGACTGTATGTAATGAAACCTAAGATGACCTGGGGTACTAATGTAAGAAATAACACGTAAAAAAACAAAACACTGCATAGTTTCCTAGGAACGCGAAGCGAGGCGGCCATCTCTGTCGGCGCCGGAAGTACCAGTATTATCTATGCATAGTCACGTTAACTCTACCTACATGTACATATTACCTCAATTACCTCGACTAACCGGTGCCCCCGCACATTAACTCTGTACCGTAATACCCTGTATATAGCCTCCACATTGACTCTGTACCGTAACACCCTGTATTTAGCCTCCACATTGACTCTGTACCGTAATACCCTGTATTTAGCCTCCACATTGACTCTGTACCGGTACCCCCTGTATATAGCCTCCACATTGACTCTGTACCGGTACCCCCTGTATATAGTCTCCACATTGACTCTGTAATGGTACCCCCTGTATATAGCCTCCACATTGACTCTGTACCGTAATACCCTGTATATAGCCTCCGCATTGACTCTGTACCGTAACACCCTGTATATAGCCTCCACATTGACTCTGTACCGTAACACCCTGTATATAGCCTCCACATTGACTGTGTACCGTAATACCCTGTATATAGCCTCCACATTGACTCTGTACCGTAATACCCTGTATATAGCCTCCACATTGACTCTGTACCGTAATACCCTGTATATAGCCTCCACACTGACTCTGTACCGTAATACCCTGTATATAGCCTCCACATTGACTCTGTACCGTAATACCCTGTATATAGCCTCCACATTGACTCTGTACCATAATACCCTGTATATAGCCTCCACATTGACCCTGTACCGTAACACCCTGTATATATCATCCACATTGACTCTGTACCCTAATACCCTGTATATAGCCTCCACATTGACTCTGTACTGTAATACCCTGTATATACCCTCCACACTGACTCTGTACCGTAATACCCTGTATATAGCCTCCACATTGACTCTGTACCGTAATACCCTGTATATAGCCTCCACATTGACTCTGTACCGTAATACCCTGTATACATCCTCCACACTGACTCAGTACCGTAACACCCTGTATATAGCCTCCACATTGACTCTGTACCGTAATACCCTGTATATAGCCTCCACATTGACTCTGTACCGGTACCCCCTGTATATAGCCTCCACATTGACTCTGTACCGGTACCCCCTGTATATAGCCTCCACATTGACTCTGTACCGGTACCCCCTGTATATAGTCTCCACATTGACTCTGTACCGGTACCCCCTGTATATAGCCTCCACATTGACTCTGTACCCTGTATATAGCCTACCCCCTGTATATAGCCTCCACATTGACTCTGTACCGTAATACCCCACATGTATATAGTCTCCACATTGACTCTGTACCGGTACCCCTGTATATAGTCTCCACATTGACTCTGTACCGGTACCCCCTGTATATAGCCTCCACATTGACTCTGTACCGGTACCCCCTGTATATAGCCTCCACATTGACTCTGTACCGGTACCCCTGTATATAATCTCCACATTGACTCTGTACCCCCTGGTACCCCCGGTGTATATAGCCTCCACATTGACTCTGTACCGGTACCCCTGTATATAGCCTCCACATTGACTCTGTACCGTAATACCCTGTATATAGCCTCCGCATTGACTCTGTACCGTAACACCTTGTATATAGCCTCCACATTGACTCTGTACCGTAACACCCTGTATATAGCCTCCACATTGACTCTGTACCGTCATACCCTGTATATAGCCTCCACATTGACTCTGTACCGTAATACCCTGTATATAGCCTCCACATTGACTCTGTACCGTCATACCCTGTATATAGCCTCCACATTGACTCTGTACCGTAATACCCTGTATATAGCCTCCACATTGACTCTGTACCGTCATACCCTGTATATAGCCTCCACATTGACTCTGTACCGTAATACCCTGTATATAGCCTCCACACTGACTCTGGACCGTAATACCCTGTATATAGCCTCCACATTGACTCTGTACCGTAATACCCTGTATATATCCCTGCTACTCATTTTACTTCTGCTCTTTAATTATTTGTCACTTTTATTTTCTATCTATTTTCGACTGAACACATTTTTTCTTAAAGCTTCTTAAAGCATTGTCGTTTAAGAGTGTGTAGGTAAGCATGTAAGAGTGTGTAGGTAAGCATGTAAGAGTGTGTAGGTAAGCATGTAAGAGTGTGTAGGTAAGCATGTAAGAGTGTGTAGGTAAGCATGTAAGAGTGTGTAGGTAAGCATGTAAGAGTGTGTAGGTAAGCATGTAAGAGTGTGTAGGTAAGCATGTAAGAGTGTGTAGGTAAGCATGTAAGAGCATGTAGGTAAGCATGTAAGTGTAGTGTGTAGGTGTGTAAGCATGTAAGCATGTGGTAAGCATGTAGGTAGGTAAGCATGTAAGAGTGTGTAGGTAAGCATGTAAGAGTGTGTAGGTAAGCATGTAAGAGTGTGTAGGTAAGCATGTAATAGTGTGTAGGTAAGCATGTAAGAGTGTGTAGGTAAGCATGTAAGAGCGTGTAGGTAAGCATGTAAGAGTGTGTAGGTAAGCATGTAATAGCGTGTAGGTAAGTCGGTTAAGAGTGTGTAGATAAGTCGGTTAAGAGCGTGTAGATAAGTCGGTTAAGAGCGTGTAGGTTGTCGCATTTCGCTGTAAGGTCTGCACCTGTACTATTCGGTGCATGTGACAAATTTGA
>NC_056429.1:2266418-2336418 GCF_018296145.1 Oncorhynchus tshawytscha | reverse complement strand
TGGGGGACCCACAAGGGTGTGTGCTCAGCCCCTTCCTGTACTCCCTGTTCACCCATGACTGCATGGCCACGCACGCTTCCAACTCAATCATCATGTTTGCAGACGACACTGTTTCACTGTTGGAGCTAGAAACACCAGTATTTCACTGTTGGAGCTAGGAACACTAGCATTTCACTGTTGGAGCTAGGAACACCAGCATTTCACTGTTGGAGCTAGGAACACCAGCATTTCACTGTTGGAACTAGGGAACACCAGCATTACACTGTTGGAGCTAGGAACACCAGCATTTCACTGTTGGAGCTAGGAACACCAGCATTTCACTGTTGGAGCCAAGAACACCAGCATTTCACTGTTGGAGCTAGAAACACCAGCATTTCACTGTTGGAGCTAGGAACACCAGCATTTCACTGTTGGAGCTAGGGAACACCAGTATTACACTGTTGGAGCTAGGAACACCAGCATTACACTGTTGGAGCTAGGAACACCAGCATTTCACTGTTGGAGCTAGGGACACCAGCATTTCACTGTTGGAGCTAGGAACACCAGCATTTCACTGTTGGAGCTAGGAACACCAGCATTTCACTGTTGGAGCTACCAGCATTTCACTGTTGGAGCTAGGAACACCAGCATTTCACTGTTGGAGCTAGGAACACCAGCATTTCACTGTTGGAGCTAGGGACACCAGCATTTCACTGTTGGAGCTAGGAACACCAGCATTTCACTGTTGGAGCTAGAAACACCAGTATTTCACTGTTGGAGCTAGAACACCAGCATTACACTGTTGGAGCTAGGAACACCAGCATTTCACTGTTGGAGCTAGAAACACCAGCATTTCACTGTTGGAGCTAGGAACACCAGCATTTCACTGTTGGAGCTAGGAACACCAGCATTACACTGTTGGAGCTAGGAACACCAGCATTTCACTGTTGGAGCTAGGAACACCAGCATTTCACTGTTGGAGCTAGAAACACCAGTATTTCACTGTTGGAGCTAGGAACACCAGCATTACACTGTTGGAGCTAGGAACACCAGCATTTCACTGTTGGAGCTAGGAACACCAGCATTACACTGTTGGAGCTACAAACACCAGCATTACACTGTTGGAGCTAGGAACACCAGCATTTCACTGTTGGAACTAGGAACACCAGCATTTTCCTACACCTGAGATAACATCTGCTAAATATGTGTATGTGACCAATAAAAATCGATTTGATACGTATCGTCAGGTGATATTGTGCGTCTCCGTGTCGCAGTGGAGAGTTTTGAGATGTTAAATATAACTGAGTGAAATCACCTTCATGTTTCGTGCCAAAAATACATATTCTGTTTCACAGAGTCATGTGACTCAATGTGACTCTCTGGATATACTGTCCCGCCTATGGGGTTGCAGCAGGCTGGTTCTCAGTACCCAAATATTAGATTTTGTTTTGAGTCATTTGTATTTGACCAGAGCCATAGCACTAAATATATATATATGTATATATATATATTATATATATATTTTGTATTTGACCATTATTTTATCAGGCAAGGTCTAAAAAGATAACAAAAATGTATAATTACATTTCTAAACAAAAACGAAACAACAACTTGTTTTAAATAGTCTCTGTCAGGCAGGGGCACAACTTTGGTTTTAGAAGTGAGGGGGGTGGGGGCATCTTATTTTTTATTATATTTCATTCATTCGGAGAAATACTCCAAACATTCTTCCCGACCGCTTGTAGGCGTCCCCATGGTCCTAAAGCACACGCCTCGTTTTGTATCACCTTCGAATGATAAGACTAAGGTTGCCAAACATGCATTTTCAGAGTGTGTGTGTTGGGGGGGGGGCATGTCCCCCTGTCCCCAGGGAAAGTAGCGCCCCTGCTTACAGACACCATCATTTCTCCCTGTGGCCATATAATATTAAAATAATGCACACTACAGGGGTTTTATAGCACACCCAAACTTTTCACAGTAGCTGGACAAAGATCCAATATAAATAGAGAGAGAGAGTGTCCACTAACTGTTATACTGCTCCCCGATAGTGCTCCCCGGTAGGCCTGTGTTTTATCCACTAACTGTTATACTGCTCCCCGATAGGCCTGTGTTTTATCCACTAACTGTTATACTGCTCCCCGATAGGCCTGTGTTTTATCCACTAACTGTTATCCAGCTCCCCGATAGGCCTGTGTTTTATCCACTAACTGTTATACTGCTCCCCGATAGGCCTGTGTTTTATCCACTAACTGTTATACTGCTCCCCGATAGGCCTGTGTTTTATCCACTAACTGTTATCCAGCTCCCCGATAGGCCTGTGTTTTATCCACTAACTGTTATACTGCTCCCACGATAGGCCTGTGTTTTATCCACTAACTGTTATCCTGCTCCCGAAAATCCACCAGTCTAATGTCTCCCCGAACCTGTGTTTTATCCACTAACTGTTATACTGCTCCCGAATGTGTTTTATCCACTAACTGTTATCCTGCTCCCGATAGGCCTGTGTTTTATCCACTAACTGTTATAAAATCCACTAACTGTTATACTGCTCCCGAATGTTTTATCCAAACTGTTATCCTGCTCCCGATAGGCCTGTGTTTTATCCAAAACTGTTATACTGCTCCCCGATAATGTTTTATCCACTAACTGTTATACTGCTCCCGATAGGCCTGTGTTTATCCACTAACTGTTATCCTGCTCCCGATAGGCCTGTGTTTTATCCACTAACTGTTATCCTGTCCCGATAGGCCTGTGTTTTATCCACTAACTGTTATCCTGCTCCCCGATAGGCCTGTGTTTTATCCACTAACTGTTATCCTGCTCCCGATAGGCCTGTGTTTTATCCACTAACTGTTATACTGCTCCCCGATAGACATGAATGTCTTTAGAGTCTAACGCCTAAAACTTGAGTCTATCTAACATCTAAAACATCAGAGATAGACTGAAGTTTTAGATGTTAGACTGGTGTTTTAGACATTAGACTGGTGTTTTAGACATTAGACTCTGATGTTTTAGACATTAGACTCTGATGTTTTAGACATTAAACTCTGATGTTTTAGACATTAAACTCTGATGTTTTAGACATTAGACTAATGTTTTAGATGTTAGATAGAATCTGATGTTAGCGTAAGATGGCGCCGGAGAAGAAGGCAGACGTTTTATGTGCCCCCAGGAAATTGTTTTTTAATTTTTTTTATTTGCGTTGTCTATAACTTACTTTTTACTTATTTTGTACAAAATGTTGCCGCTACCGTCTCTTATGACCGACAATAACTTTTAGACATCAGGACTGTGATTGCTCACCACAAAATCCTTCTTTTCCTTTCATGATTCTGACGAGCTCCAACGAGAAGGATATACTGCTTCCTTGAGAACAGGCCCGATCCCCGTGATCTGCGTGAAGAGGAGGTGGAGAATTCGTAGGCGATCGAATAAACCCCCACTTCCTTCCATTCGGCTAGCAAACGTGCAATCCTTGGAGAATTAAATGGACGAAATACGCGGAAGATTCAACTACCAATGGGACATTAAAAACTGTAACATCTTACGCTTCACGGAGTCGTGGCTGAACGACGATATAATCAACATAAAGCTGGCTGGTTATATGCCGGCAGGATAGAACAGCGGCATCGGACTATGTATTTTTGTACCTAACAGCTGGTGCACGATACCTCAGGAAGTCTCGAGCTATTGCTCACCTGAGGTAGAGTTTCTCATGATAAGCTGTAGACCACATTACCTACTGAGAGAGTTTTCATCTGTATTCTTTGTAGCTGTTTACATGCCACCACAGTCAGAGGCATTAAGACAGCATTGAATGAGCTGTATTCCGCCGTAAGCAAACAGGAAACTGCTCACCCAGAGGCGGCACTCCTAGTGGCCGGGGACTTTAATGCAGGGAAACTTAAATAAATTTTACTTAATTTCTATCAGCATGTTAAATGTGCAACCAGAGGGAAAGGAACTCTGGAACACCTTTACTCCACACAGAGATGCATACAAAGCTCTCCCTCGCCCTCCATTTGGCAAATCTGACCATAATTCTATCCTCCTGATTCTTGCTTACAAGCAAAAATTAAAGCAGGACGCACCAGTGACTAAATCAATTAAAAAGTGGTCAGATGAAGCAGATACTAAGCTACAGGACTGTTGTGCAGCACAGACTGGAATGTGTTCTGGGATTCCTCCGATAGCATTGAGAAGTACACCACATCAGTCATTGGCTTAATCAATAACTGCATCAATGACGTTGTACCTACAGTGACCGTACGTACATACCCCAACCAGAAGCCATGGATTACAGGCAACATCCGTACTGAGCTAAAGGCTGGGAAAACTATCGAAGCGGTATTGGAGCACCAAGTCTAGGTCCAAGAGGCTCCTATAAATCAAATCAAATTTATTTATATAGCCCTTCGTATATCAGCTGATATCTCAAAGTGCTGTACAGAAACCCAGCCTAAAACCCCAAATAGCAAGCAATGCAGGTGTAGAAGCACGGGGGCTCGGAAAAACTCCCTAGAAAGGCCAGCTTCTACCCCCAAGCAATAAGACTCCTGAACATCTAGTCAAATGGCTACTCAGAATATTTGCATCCCCCCTCTTTACACCACTGCTACTCCCTGTTGTTATCATCTATGCATAGTCACTTTAATAACTCTACCTACATGTACATATTACCTCAACTAACCGGTGCCCCTGAAAATTTACTCTGTACCGGTACCCCCCTGTATATAGTCTCACTATTGTTATTTTACTGCTGCTCTTTAATTACTTGTTACTTTAATTTCTTATTCTATCCATATTTTGTATTCAGCATTTCACTGTGAGGTCTACTACACCTGTTGTATTCAGCATTTCACTGTAAGGTCTACTACACCTGTTGTATTCAGCATTTCACTGTAAGGTCTACTACACCTGTTGTATTCAGCATTTCACTGTAAGGTCTACTACACCTGTTGTATTCAGCATTTCACTGTAAGGTCTACTACACCTGTTGTATTCAGCATTTCACTGTGAGGTCTACTACACCTGTTGTATTCAGCATTTCACTGTGAGGTCTACTACACCTGTTGTATTCAGCATTTCACTGTAAGGTCTACTACACCTGTTCTACTACACCTGTTGTATTCAGCATTTCACTGTAAGGTCTACTACACCTGTTGTATTCAGCATTTCACTGTAAGGTCTGCTACACCTGTTGTATTCAGCATTTCACTGTAATGTCTACTACACCTGTTGTATTCAGCATTTCACTGTGAGGTCTACTAGACCTGTTGTATTCAGCATTTCACTGTAAGGTCTACTAAACCTGTTGTATTCAGCATTTCACTGTAAGGTCTACTAAACCTGTTGTATTCAGCATTTCACTGTGAGGTCTACTACACCTGTTGTATTCAGCATTTCACTGTAAGGTCTACTACACCTGTTGTATTCAGCATTTCACTGTAAGGTCTACTACACCTGTTGTATTCAGCATTTCACTGTAAGGTCTACTACACCTGTTGTATTCAGCATTTCACTGTGAGGTCTACTACACCTGTTGTATTCAGCATTTCACTGTAAGGTCTACTACACCTGTTGTATTCAGCATTTCACTGTAAGGTCTACTACACCTGTTGTATTCAGCATTTCACTGTAAGGTCTACTACACCTGTTGTATTCAGCATTTCACTGTAAGGTCTACTACACCTGTTTTATTCAGCATTTCACTGTAAGGTCTACTACACCTGTTGTATTCAGTATTTCACTGTGATGTCTACTACACCTGTTGTATTCAGCATTTCACTGTAAGGTCTACTACACCATTTCACTGTCTACTACACCTGTTGTATTCAGCATTTCACTGTAAGGTCTACTACACCTGTTTTATTCAGCATTTCACTGTAAGGTCTACTACACCTGTTGTATTCAGCATTTCACTGTGAGGTCTACTACACCTGTTTTATTCAGCATTTCACTGTAAGGTCTACTACACCTGTTGTATTCAGCATTTCACTGTACACTACACCTGTTGTATTCAGCATTTCACTGTAAGGTCTACTACACCTGTTGTATTCAGCATTTCACTGTGAGGTCTACTACACCTGTTGTATTCAGCATTTCACTGTGAGGTCTACTACACCTGTTTTATTCAGCACATGTGACAAATAACATTTGATTTGATGTTTAAGACATGACACAGACATGACAGTTAAGTGCACTGATTTTAATGAATCCCTGTGTGTGTGTGTGTGTGTGTGTGTGTGTGTGTGTGTGTGTGTGTGTGTGTGTGTGTGTGTGTGTGTGTGTGTGTGTGTGTGTGTGTGTGTGTGTGTGTGTGTGTGTGTGTGTGTGTGTGTGTGTGTGTGTGTGTGTGTTTCAGCTCTTTGCTCTGAGGAGTGTACCCATGGAAGGTGTGTGTCTCCTGATACGTGTCAGTGTGAGCCAGGCTGGGGAGGACTGGACTGCTCCAGTGGTGAGTACACACACACACACACTCACACACACACACACACACACACACACACACACACACACACACACACACACACACACACACACACACACACACACACACACACACACACACATACACACACACACACACACACACACACACACACACACACACACACATACACACACACACACACACACACACACATACATACACACACACATGCACACACATACACAATCACTCACACACACAATCACTCACACACATACACACACACACACACACATACACACACACACACACACACACACACACATACACACAAACAATCACACACACATACATACACACACACATACACACACATACACAATCACTCACACACAATCACTCACACACACACACACACACACACACACACACACACATACACACACAATCAGTCACACACTCACAATTTGTTCACTATTTGAAGTAATTCACTCCCATACTGTATGGTAATATTGCCACTATACTGTATTACTTAGCAACAAACTATGGCATGTGAAACAGACAGGTCAGTCACAGTGAAAGTGGAAGTGACTAATGAATCTAACTGGGGACGGCTGGCTGCCTTCCCCCTGTGTCTCCAAATATACGTCCCAGATGGAACCCTGACCCCTACTTAGTGTCCTAACCCTGTTCCCTACTTAATGTCCTAACCCTGTCCCCTACTTAGTGCCCTAACCCTGTTCCCTACTTAGTGTCCTAACCATGTCCCCTACTTAATGTCCTAACCCTGTTCCCTACTTAGTGTCCTAACCCTGTTCCCTACTTAGTGTCCTAACCCTGTTCCCTACTTAATGACCTAACCCTGTTCCCTACTTAGTGTCCTAACCCTGTTCCCTACTTAGTGTCCTAACCATGTCCCCTACTTAATGTCCTAACCCTGTTCCCTACTTAGTGTCCTAACCCTGTTCCCTACTTAGTGTCCTAACCCTGTTCCCTACTTAGTGTCCTAACCCTGTTCCCTACTTAGTGTCCTAACCCTGTTCCCTACTTAGTGTCCTAACCCTGTTCCCTACTTAGTGTCCTAACCCTGTTCCCTACTTAATGTCCTAACCATGTCCCCTACTTAATGTCCTAACCCTGTTCCCTACCTGTTCCCTACTTAGTGTCCTAACCATGTTCCCCTACTTAATGTCCTAACCCTGTTCCCTACTTAATGTCCTAACCCTGTTCCCTACTTAGTGTCCTAACCCTGTTCCCTACTTAGTGTCCTAACCATGTCCCTACTTAATGTCCTAACCCTGTTCCCTACTTAGTGTCCTAACCCTGTTCCCTACTTAGTGTCCTAACCCTGTTCCCTACTTAGTGTCCTAACCCTGTTCCCTACTTAGTGTCCTAACCCTGTTCCCTACTTAGTGTCCTAACCCTGTTCCCTACTTAGTGTCCTAACCCTGTTCCCTACTTAGTGTCCTAACCCTGTCCCCTACTTAGTGCCCTAACCCTGTTCCCTGCTTAGTGTCCTAACCATGTCCCCTACTTAATGTCCTAACCCTGTTCCCTGCTTAGTGTCCTACTTAGAAGGCGAGAGGGAGTCGGTTGGAGACGAGGAGACGGGGGGCGGGCTGCGATGGGAGTTAGGCACATCTATTATCCACTTCAATTATTCCTCTTTAGCTCCTAGTGTTCTACAATCAGCTTAATGGTTGACCTGACTTATTCCTCTTTAGCTCCTAGTGTTCTACAATCAGCTTAATGGTTGACCTGACTTATTCCTCTTTAGCTCCTAGTGTTCTACAATCAGCTTAATGGTTGACCTGACTTATTCCTCTTTAGCGCCTAGTGTTCTACAATCAGCTTAATGGTTGACCTGACTTATTCCTCTTTAGCACCTAGTGTTCTACAATCAGCTTAATGGTTGACCTGACTTATTCCTCTTTAGAACCTAGTGTTCTACAATCAGCTTAATGGTTGACCTGACTTATTCCTCTTTGGAGCCTAGTGTTCTACAATCAGCTTAATGGTTGACCTGACTTATTCCTCTTTAGTGCCTAGTGTTCTACAATCAGCTTAATGGTTGACCTGACTTATTCCTCTTTAGCGCCTAGTGTTCTACAATCAGCTTAATGGTTGACCTGACTTATTCCTCTTTAGCGCCTAGTGTTCTACAATCAGCTTAATGGTTGACCTGACTTATTCCTCTTTAGACTTATTCCTAGTGTTTCTACAATCAGCTTAATGGTTGACCTGACTTATTCCTCTTTAGCGCCTAGTGTTCTACAATAGTGTTCTACAATCAGCTTAATGGTTGACCTGACTTATTCCTCTTTAGCTCCTAGTGTTCTACAATCAGCTTAATGGTTGACCTGACTTATTCCTCTTTAGAGCCTAGTGTTCTACAATCAGCTTAATGGTTGACCTGACTTATTCCTCTTTAGCTCCTAGTGTTCTACAATCAGCTTAATGGTTGACCTGACTTATTCCTCTTTAGCGCCTAGTGTTCTACAATCAGCTTAATGGTTGACCTGACTTATTCCTCTTTAGAACCTAGTGTTCTACAATCAGCTTAATGGTTGACCTGACTTATTCCTCTTTAGCTCCTAGTGTTCTACAATCAGCTTAATGGTTGACCTGACTTATTCCTCTTTAGAGCCTAGTGTTCTACAATCAGCTTAATGGTTGACCTGACTTATTCCTCTTTAGCTCCTAGTGTTCTACAATCAGCTTAATGCTGAAGCCTCAGCGAAGGTCGACAGAGCGAATGGAGGTGTTAACTCTGTTATATTTATGTGTGGAGAGATGGAAAGAGAGACATGAGGGATAGAGGGAGGGAGGGACATGAGGGATAGAGGGAGGGAGGGAGGCACGGAGGGAAGGAAGGAGGGAGGGAGAGGTGGAGAGAGAGACATGAGGGAGAGGAGGGATAGAGGGAGGGTGGAGAGAGCACATGAGGGAAGGAGGGAGGGAGGGAGGGAGATGGAGAGAGGGAGACATGAGGGAGGGAGGGGAGGGAGGGATAGAGAGACAGGAGGGAGGGAGGGACATGAGGGATAGAGGGAGGGAGGGAGAAGAGATGGTGAGATGGAGAGATGGGAGGGAGGGAGGGAGGGAGGGAGGGAGGGAGGGAGGGAGAAATCAAACTCTCTCCGCCAGTTCAGGTACAGGTCAGCGTGGTTCCTGACCCAACAACCACCCCCCAGCAACCACTCCAGTAACCACACCTAGCAACCCACCCTGACCTGACCTACCAACCACTCCTAGCTACCCCTCCTAGAAACCACCACACCCCCGACCTGACCCAACAACCACCCCTAGATACCCCCTGCCCTGACCGAACAACCATCCTAGCAACCCCCTGACCTGACCCAACAACCACCCTAGCAACCCTCCCTGACCTGACCCAACAACCACCTCTAGCAACCCAACCTGACCTGACCTATCAACCAAAACCTAGCAACCCCCCTGACCTTTGTCTTTGTTCAGAAGATAACTACAGCTGTTCACACCTGTACTCTGACTTCCAGGTTGGGATCTTTGTCTTTGTACAGAGAGGATAAATATGTCTAGAAAAACAACTTTCTTACTCTACCAGTCTTCTACTGTAACATTCAGATGTTTTGACTTGTATTTTCCCTACAAACTTGATTTCATAAATCATGTTAAATTATTGCCTGGCAGATTGTGATGAGGTGTACATAGATGTGAATATGTACTAAGACAGTGTAGTCCTAGTTTGGATCTTAAGGATTTCAGTACAAAGTGAAATCAATTATAAACATCAGGATCCTGGTTGCGCAGCAGACTGAAGTATTCTACTGGGCTTGAAGATGGCAGATTTCAGGTTCTACTTGATCACCATTCTTTAAAAACGCTATAGCTATGTTTTGGACAATACTAAAATAAATAATAATAAAATAAAATATAATTATGTAAGCTGATTAAAATGCCTTTTTTAAAATATTTTTTTTATTAATTTATTATTATTATTATTATTTATTTATGTATTTATTTAGGTTTGGACACTTTATATAATAATTCCACATCAATATCAGCAGAACATTGCAGCAATGTTTTCAGAACTACTTCCGTTACCGTTTGAAGTGTTGTTCCGTGGAACGTTATTATCATGACGTCACAGTGTAACTTTATGAGAGCATTGTGGGAATCTACCCTGCTTGTTTGTTATGGTGTATTTCGTATAACATTATCCCATCAACGTTGGCAGAACGTTCCTGTAAATGTTTCCACGGGAACCACTTCCATTGTTCCCACGTTCTGTTGCGACTCTACGTTCTAAATGTAGTGAAGTGCCTACTTGCGCTAGAGAAGTCAGGCGCAGCAGAGCGAAAACTGATTTACAACGGTGTCGTTTAATATCCATTAAACCAGCGTCAACAGAACAATACAATAAATGGGTCAAACAAAACCCGGTCAATACCAGGGGAACAGAGGGTTAAATACACAACGTGTCATTGATGGAATTGGAACCAGGTGTGACGGAAGACAAGACAAAACCAAAGGGAAAATGAAAAGTAGATCGGCGATGGCTAGAAGGTCGGTGACATCGACTGCCGAGCGCCAGTCCGAACAAGGAGAGGGACCAACTTCGGCCCAAGTCGTGGCACTAAGAACATAACAGGAACATGCTTTACTAAGTGCTGAGTGATTAGTGCTTTTTAAGGTCGGTTCGGTTTCAGTTAGATCCCCCCCAAAAAATATCACGGTTTTCAATATTTTTTAAAACTTTAAATGGACACTAGGTTTATCGCTGTAACAACACAGAATAAAACAATTAATCATAGTCTCATGATGGTAGTGACTGTCCATTACTGCTGATACCATCATTTATTCACATGACTTTACTTTAATAACATATTCGTTTTATTTGATTACTTTATTATTTCATCTCTTCTCTGTAGAGCTGCTGTCTGACAAAATCACTGTTTTAGTAGATTTTCAAAATGAATGAGGCATAATTTTATGACTGCTGAATACCAACTATCTATCACTGAGATAATGTATTTTCAGGTAGAGATACCTCTGCTCTCCATTCCTCTCGATCGCACATTCTTCTGCCTCTTTTACGTAGGCGGCGTAAAAGAAGCACAGATCCGGACAAGTAGACGTGCAATGGATTATGGTCATTATAGTTAATTACCATTTTTCTGTGCTAAACTATGCAAAATATTGGCCTGTTGGAAACTTCAACTCCCTACTACATTACACAGTTTGAGTCTCATCTGATTTATCTCTAGAGAAACTGTGCAATGTGTGAATTGAGCTCACATTAAAAAAAACACGAAATTTGAATAATTGAACTGATAAAAATCGAAGAAATTAAAACACATTACAAACCTAATGAGAACGTTTAGGGAATGTCCCGCGGTGGTTATTACATGACCTGCAAACCTAATGAGAACGTTTAGGGAATGTCCCGCGGTGGTTATTACATGACCTGCAAACCTAATGAGAACGTTTAGGGAATGTCCCGCGGTGGTTATTACATGACCTGCAAACCTAATGAGAACATTTAGGGAATGTCCCGCGGTGGTTATTACATGACCTGCAAACCTAATGAGAACGTTTAGGGAATGTTCTCATTAGGTTTGCAGGTCATTATTGGTTGGTTATAGGGAATGTCCCGCGGTGGTTATTACATGACCTGCAAACCTAATGAGAAGGTTTAGGGAATGTCCCGCGGTGGTTATTACATGACCTGCAAACCTAATGAGAACGTTTAGGGAATGTCCCGCGGTGGTTATTACATGACCTGCAAACCTAATGAGAACGTTTAGGGAATGTCCCGCGGTGGTTATTACATGACCTGCAAACCTAATGAGAACGTTTAGGGAATGTCCCGCGGTGGTTATTACATGACCTGCAAACCTAATGAGAACGTTTAGGGAATGTCCCGCAGTGGTTATTACATGACCTGCAAACCTAATGAGAACGTTTAGGGAATGTCCCGCGGTGGTTATTACGTGACCTGCAAACCTAATGAGAACGTTTAGGGAATGTCCCGCGGTGGTTTTTACATGACCTGCAAACCTAATGAGAACGTTTAGGGAATGTTCCGTGGTGGTCGTTATAGATGTTGGGGAATGTCCCGTGGTGGTTATTATAGATGTTGGGGAATGTTCTGTGGTGGTCGTTAAAGATGTTGGGGAATGTCCCGTGGTGGTCGTTACAGATGTTGGGGAATGTTCCGTGGTGGTCGTTATAGATGTTGGGGAATGTTATGTGGTGGTCGTTATAGATGTTGGGGAATGTTCTGTGGTGGTCGTTATAGATGTTGGGGGATGTTCCACTATGGTCGTTATAGATGTTGGGCAATGTTCCACTATGGTCGTTATAGATGTTGGGGAATGTTCCACGGTGGTCGTTATAGATGTTGGGGAATGTTCCGCGGTGGTCGTTACAGACGTTTGGGACAACATTTTAGTGAACGTTTGTAGAACATTCCAAGGATATTTAATTTAAAAAAATTTCATCCTAAACATGAACTTAATGGGAATCTTAGCTCATGTGTTCCGGGCATGTTTCCGGTTTGCTGGGTATTCACTTATAGTGCAACTCAATATCAGGAAGGTGTTCCTAATGTTTGGTGTAATCAGTGTATATTGCGTCTGCTAATATATAGGATATATTCATCCACGAGTCACGGTCATGCAGCCAAAACCATTGTACCGAAGCTAGATCTATGACTGTGTTCCAAATGGAACCCTATTCCCTATATAGTGCACTACTTTGTACCAGGGCTCTATGGACCCTGGTCCAAATTAGTGCACTACATAGGGAATAGGGTGGCATTTGGGACAGAGGAGGGGACGCAGCTTAGATCTATGGTCCATTTCCTTGATTACCTGCTGTGCTGTAAATCAGAGAGGTTCTACAGCGTGGCCCTCTGGCCCATTGGAAGCAGATTCATGGGCCCTGAATGACAAGGCTGAGCTGTTCACCGTCATTTTGCTGTTCACTACTCACTACTTAAGTCCCACAGACCACACACACATACACACACACACGCGCGCGCACACGCGCACACACACACACACACACACACACACACACACACACACACACACACACAGACACAGACACACACACACACACACACACACACACACACATACACATACACATACACATACACACACACACAGTAAACCATACTAAAGCAGAGATTAAGACAGGGCACCTTATTCCCCGGTCAAAAGTAATGCTATTTGGGACACAGTGAGGCCATTATTCACCAGTGTGGATGATTTCCATACTGGGCTTCCGTCCAGGCTTTTTCATTTACAAGCTTTCATCTGTAGAAATGAAGGAATGCTTGAATTAAATCTAATCCCCCCCCTATAAATGTGACTGTGTTCCCTGTGTGGGGCTGGGTGGTTAGAGAGGTGACGGGAGCTTTAGTGTTTAGTCGTCTCAGAGTGGTTTCAGTCATTATATCCAGCCAGCCTGATAGACATCTATTCAACCTGAGGGGTAGTGACCTGCGTGAGAGGTATCCAGCCCACCTGATAGGCACATAGACATCTATTCAACCTGAGGGGTAGTGACCTGCGTGAGGTGTATCCAGCCCACCTGATAGGCACATAGACATCTATTCAACCTGAGGGATAGTGACCTGCGTGAGAGGTATCCAGCCCACCTGATAGGCACATAGACATCTATTCAACCTGAGGGGTAGTGACCTGCGTGAGAGGTATCCAGCCCACCTGATAGGCACATAGACATCTATTCAACCTGAGGGATAGTGACCTGCGTGAGAGGTATCCAGCCCACCTGATAGGCACATAGACATCTATTCAACCTGAGGGGTAGTGACCTGCGTGAGAGGTATCCAGCCCACCTGATAGGCACATAGACATCTATTCAACCTGAGGGATAGTGACCTGCGTGAGAGGTATCCAGCTATCAGGACTCAGGATATGACCCAGATGCAGACACAGGAGGCGGCTAGTACAGTTCTCAATCATTTATTATAACATGGGGTAAAGGGAAGATCGAGAGCAGGCAGAGGTTCGTAATCAGGTCAGAGTCAGGCAGGTACAGAACGGATGGCAGGCTCGGGATCAGAGTCAGGCAGGTACAAGACAGATGGCAGGCTCGGGATCAGAGTCAGGCAGGTACAGGACGGATGGCAGGCTCGGGATCAGAGTCAGGCAGGTACAGGACGGATGGCAGGCTCGGGATCAGAGTCAGGCAGGTACAGGACGGATGGCAGGCTCGGGATCAGAGTCAGGCAGGCTCAGGGTCAGGGCAGACAGAATGGTCAGAACCGGGAAAACTAGGAAACAGAACTTGAGCAACAGGAAGACTGGAAAGCATGCTGGTAAGACTGACAAGACAAGACGAACTGGCAACAGACAAACAGAGAACACGGGTATAAATACACTGGGGATAATGGAGAAGATGGGCAACACCTGGACAGGGGTGGAGACAAGAACAAAGACAGGTGAAACAGATCAGGATGTGACATCCAGCTAGCCTGATAAACACCTATTCAGCCTGAGGGGCAGTGACCTGCCTGAGAGGCAACCAGCCCACCTGAGAGGCACATAAACACCTATTCAACTCAGCTCAGCGCAATCACTGCCCTGGTTTATGATACTCACACCTCGACTGCAGCCATTGTTGAGGAGTTACGGAGGTATTTGTTTACGTAAATACAACAAATAAATTCCAATTCCCTGGTAGAACAGTAGCAGTGAAAGGCACAAATGACTGAGGAGGTCACAGTGACATGGGCTTGGCGAGTGTGACGATAACCAGTGTGTTGCCCTGTATATCTCAAGAGCTGGCACAGTCTGGATGTGGGCAGGATGATGGGGCCTGGTGCCATATCTGCTTGTGTGACGATTGACTATAGGAGTTTTCAAAACAGCACAAACAGATCTGGGATCAGGCTATGTGGATGACTCTGTCGCTGATGCGGTCCCGAGTTAAAAGTCTTTCAACGATCTTGCAGTTGACGACCTGGAGCCAGATCAAAGACTCTGACGGAACCTGTTTCTGTTTTTTGGAGCATCACACACCAGGATAACTAGAGACAGAAAGAGAGAAAGAAAGAGAGTGAGTGAGAGAAGGAGAGAGAGTACAAGAGAGAAGGAGGCTACCAGGACTGTATCTGACTGTATCTGGGTCAGGTGGAGGAAAGAAAGAGTTGGGGTTGTTATTTGGTTTGCTGGAAAGGGGAAGTGGAAGAGGGAGATATGGATAGAGCAGGCAGAGGAGGGAAATAGAGGAGAGATGAGTAGAGCAGGCAGAGGAGGGAAATAGAGGAGGAGAGATGGGTAGAGCAGAGAGAGGAGGGAAATAGAGGAGAGATGGGTAGAGCAGAGAGAGGAGGGAAATAGAGGAGAGATGGGTAGAGCAGAGAGAGGAGGGAAATAGAGGAGGAGATGGGTAGAGCAGAGAGAGGATGGAAATAGAGGAGGAGAGATGAGTAGAGCAGAGAGAGGAGGGAAATAGAGGAGGAGAGATGAGTAGAGCAGAGAGAGGAGGGAAATAGAGGAGGAGAGATGAGTAGAGCAGAGAGAGGAGGGAAATAGAGGAGGAGAGATGGGTAGAGCAGAGAGAGGAGGGAAATAGAGGAGGAGAGATGAGTAGAGCAGAGAGAGGAGGGAAATAGAGGAGAGATGAGTAGAGCAGAGAGAGGAGGGAAATAGAGGAGGAGAGATGAGTAGAGCAGAGACAGGAGGGAAATAGAGGAGGAGAGATGAGTAGAGCAGAGAGAGGAGGGAAATAGAGGAGGAGAGATGAGTAGAGCAGAGAGAGGAGGGAAATAGAGGAGGAGAGATGAGTAGAGCAGAGAGAGGAGGGATGTAGAGGAGAGGAAATGTAGAGGAGAGGAAATATGGGGAGACCAGAAGGAGGTGTGGTGGAGGGGGAGGAGAGAGAGAGAGGTAGGTAGAGGAGGGGCAGTGGAGAAGGTTAGGAGATGCCACCACTTGTTGTCTCCACACCCGCTGGTCTACATCTGCTGTAGCCTGAAGATAGAGAGACGACCCATCCCTCCCATCAGCCCTCACCTGTCTAAGAGTAGAGACCTACTGAGACCAAAACTGAATTTTGACCTCCTGGGAAACCACAGCAAGGTCACAGCTGACTGACAGTAAAGTGTATGTGCTGAGATGCTCGGTATCATACTGTAGCTATGTAATTTATATGGGGATTATACTGTAGCTATGTAATTTATATGGGGATTATACTGTAGCTATGTAATTTATATGGGATTATACTGTAGCTATGTAATTTATATGGGATTATACTGTATCTATGTAGTTTAATATGGGGATTATACTGTAGCTATGTAATTTATATGGGGATTATACTGTAGCTATGTAATTTAATATGGGATTATACTGTAGCTATGTAATTTATATGGGGATTATACTGTAGCTGTGTAATTTATATGGGATTATACTGTAGCTATGTAATTTATATGGGATTATACTGTATCTATGTAGTTTAATATGGGGATTATACTGTAGCTATGTAATTTAATATGGGGATTATACTGTAGCTGTGTAATTTATATGGGATTATACTGTAGCTATGTAATTTATATGGGATTATACTGTAGCTATGTAATTTATTTCTGGATTATACTGTTGCTATGTTATTTATATGGGATTATACTGTATCTATGTAATTTATATGGGGATTATACTGTATCTATGTAATTTATATGGGGATTATACTGTAGCTATGTATTTATATGGGGATTATACTGTAGCTATGTAATTTATATGGGATTATACTGTATCTATGTAATTTAATATGGGAGTTATATAGTAGCTGTGTAATTTATATGGGATTATACTGTAGCTATGTAATTTATATGGGATTATACTGTAGCTATGTAATTTATTTCTGGATTATACTGTTGCTATGTTATTTATATGGGATTATAAGGTAGCTATGTAATTTAATATGGGGATTATATAGTAGCTGTGTAATTTATGTGGGATTATACTGTAGCTATGTAATTTATCTCTGGATTATACTGTAGCTATGTAATTTATATGGGATTATACTGTAGCTATGTAATTTAATATGGGATTATACTGTAGCTATGTAATTTAATATGGGGATTATATAGTAGCTGTGTAATTTATATGGGATTATACTGTAGCTATGTAATTTATATGGGATTATACTGTAGCTATGTAATTTATATGGGATTATACTGTAGCTATGTAATTTATATGGGATTATACTGTATCTATGTAATTTATATGGGGATTATACTGTAGCTATGTAATTTATATGGGATTATACTGTATCTATGTAATTTATATGGGGATTATACTGTAGCTATGTAATTTATATGGGGATTATACTGTAGCTCTGTCATTTATATGGGATTATACTGTATCTATGTAATTTATATGGGGATTATACTGTAGCTGTGTCATTTATATGGGTTTATATCTATTATCTATTATATCTATGTAATTTATATGGACATTATACTGTGGCTGTGTATTTTATATGGGAATTACAACAGTGCAGTGTATTTATATGGGCATTACAACAGTACAGTGTATTTATATGGGCATTACAACAGTACAGTGTATTTATATGGGCATTACAACAGTACAGTGTATTTATATGGGCATTACAACAGTACAGTGTATTTATATGGGCATTACAACAGTACAGTGTATTTATATGGGCATTACAACAGTACAGTGTATTTATATGGGCATTACAACAGTACAGTGTATTTATATGGGCATTACAACAGTACAGTGTATTTATATGGGCATTACAACAGTACAGTGTATTTATATGGGCATTACAACAGTACAGTGTATTTATATGGGCATTACAACAGTACAGTGTATTTATATGGGCATTACAACAGTACAGTGTATTTATATGGGCATTACAACAGTACAGTGTATTTATATGGGCATTACAACAGTACAGTGTATTTATATGGGCATTACAACAGTACAGTGTATTTATATGGGCATTACAACAGTACAGTGTATTTATATGGGCATTACAACAGTACAGTGTATTTATATGGGCATTACAACAGTACAGTGTATTTATATGGGAATTACAACAGTACAGTGTATTTATATGGGCATTACAACAGTACAGTGTATTTATATGGGCATTACAACAGTACAGTGTATTTATATGGGCATTACAACAGTACAGTGTATTTATATGGGCATTACAACAGTACAGTGTATTTATATGGGCATTACAACAGTACAGTGTATTTATATGGGCATTACAACAGTACAGTGTATTTATATGGGCATTACAACAGTACAGTGTATTTATATGGGCATTACAACAGTACAGTGTATTTATATGGGCATTACAACAGTACAGTGTATTTATATGGGCATTACAACAGTACAGTGTATTTATATGGGCATTACAACAGTACAGTGTATTTATATGGGCATTACAACAGTACAGTGTATTTATATGGGCATTACAACAGTACAGTGTATTTATATGGGCATTACAACAGTACAGTGTATTTATATGGGCATTACAACAGTACAGTGTATTTATATGGGCATTACAACAGTGCAGTGTATTTATATGGGCATTACAACAGTACAGTGTATTTATATGGGCATTACAACAGTACAGTGTATTTATATGGGCATTACAACAGTACAGTGTATTTATATGGGCATTACAACAGTACAGTGTATTTATATGGGCATTACAACAGTGCAGTGTATTTATATGGGCATTACAACAGTGCAGTGTATTTATATGGGCATTACAACAGTACAGTGTATTTATATGGGCATTACAACAGTACAGTGTATTTATATGGGCATTACAACAGTACAGTGTGAGTTCCAGTGTGTTTTTGTATTGGTACTGGTAAACAACAACACAGTTCTCATATGGTAAACAATGTTGAGTGGAGAACTAAAGAGATGCCAGTCTCTCAGATATTAGTTTGTTTTGTGAGAAAGAAGGTCTGTCTGCATTTTACCCAAGACTCCAGGCATTTCATAATACATCTTGATGACTCTGATGCGTATCTGAAATGGAACTCTGTTCCTTACTCACCCCTGTCTGTCCCAGTGTCTTCCTGTACGCCCCTCTTCCTGTTTCTCCCATTGCCTTCAGGGCTGTTGCACTTCTCAGCAACCTCTTTTTATCTTATCATCTTTGATGTGGCCCTGTCACACTCCCTGTCACACAGTAATACCATCCTTCCAATAAAGACCATGATAAAGACTGATGATTCTCCTCCAGTATATATTTAGCCCAGACTGCCATAGTTTCAGACATATTAGGTGTGATGAATATCTTTCATTGATTTCATGATGCTTCAGTGGGATAAATGATAGAGTTAACCCAGTGTTCTTTTTGGCTCTTTAAAAAAGAAAACAATTGTCTAGTCTTCGTCATCTTGACTAAAATATAATTAGGTCTTAGTTACGTCTTAGTCGATTTGAATAATGATTTAGTCTTGTTATCATTAAAATTATGAAAACAGTCGGCCATTTTAGTTAACTAAAATGGCCGACGCCCTTTCAACTAGAACCAGTCCTTTTTTCTTTGAGGAATAGAGGGAGTCTTGGCTGGGTTGGCTACAGAACCTCTACATGAAATGCAGTGGGAAAAGTGGGAGGGTTGAGCGAGTTTACAAAGACGGGGAAAGAAAAACAAAGCTGTTGTTTTACTATTAAACTCAATGCTGCTGTTGCAGCTTGTGTGTTAACCATGCAAAGGTTAGCTAACTACAAGGCTGGTGGTGATTGGTGAAACAAGAGAGTCGCCTGCTCAATGTGTATAATCGGAGGCGGGGTCGGAGGCGGAGCCTGTTTTGCATGTCTGCCGACACTCATCGCTTGCTCCTCTGCAGCTCACCAGCTGATGTAGGCGGTGTGTGTCAGGTGTGGGGCGGGGTGTGCCAGGTGTGAGGCAGCGTGTGCCAGGTGTGAGGCAGCGTGTGCCAGGTCTGACTCTGTGTGTGCCAGGTGTGAAGTTGTGTGTGCCAGGTGTGACTCTGCGTGTGCCAGGTATGACTCTGCGTGTGCCAGGTGTGAAGCGGCGTGTGCCAGGTGTGAGGCAGCGTGTGCCAGGTGTGAGGCAGCATGTGCCAGGTGTGAGGCAGCGTGTGCCATGTGTGAAGCGGCGTGTGCCAGGTGTGAGGCAGCGTGTGCCAGGTGTGAGGCAGCATGTGCCAGGTGTGACTCTGCGTGTGCCAGGTGTGAGGCAGCGTGTGCCAGGTGTGAAGCGGCGTGTGCCAGGTGTGAGGCAGCGTGTGCCAGGTGTGAGGCAGCATGTGCCAGGTGTGACTCTGCGTGTGCCAGGTGTGAGGCAGCGTGTGCCAGGTGTGACTCTGCGTGTGCCAGGTGTACTCTGCGTGTGCCAGGTGTGAAGCGGCGTGTGCCAGGTGTGACTCTGCGTGTGCCAGGTGTGACTCTGCCTGTGCCAGGTGTGACTCTGTGAGGCAGCGAGCCAGCAAGCTAACGTTTCGTTTCGCTAGCGAACAGTACGCTTTAAACTTGCAATGAAGATGACTTTCTGACAAAATTAGAAACGTACAATATCTGAAAATGTAGCTAGACTATAACCCGTAAACATGGATGGATGCTTAATGACAGAACTTCGCTGTTTCCGTTTTGTTCGTAGCTACGGCTTGTTTGACCCGTTGTGTCAAGTCACTCCAGTTCACACTGACCCCGTGTGCAGGCAGCAATATTGTTGAAAGCAGTAGCAACACTTTTGCATTTCTCCATGGCTAACGTTATCAACAATTATCTACACATATGGGGCAGCTCATGTTATAGACAGAAGCATGCTACATGGAAGGCCAATCTGAACTCATCACTCGGGCATGTCCAGACCATTCATTATCTCAGCCAATCACGGCTAGCGGGAATGACTTTTTCCGTGGCTAAACCAACTGGGCTCGAAATTTAACAATTGTATTCGTATTTACAGATGGCCCACACCAAGTCATTCCAGTCCCCAACCCACACCAAGTCAATCCATCCCCCAACCCACACCAAGTCATTCCATCCTCCATCCCCCAACCCACACCAAGTCATTCCATCCTCCATCCCCCAACCCACACCAAGTCATTCCATCCTCCATCCCCCAACCCACACCAAGTCATTCCATCCTCCATCCCCCAACCCACACCAAGTCATTCCATCCTCCATCCCCCGACCCACACCAAGTCATTCCATCCTCCATCCCCCGACCCACACCAAGTCATTCCCCAACCCACACCAAGTCATTCCCCAACCCACACCAAGTCATTCCCCAACCCACACCAAGTCATTCCCCGACCCACACCAAGTCATTCCATACCTTAAGGGAACATTTTGACATTTCGTGTATGGTTAGTGAGAAAGTCCATATTGGAAATGTACGGTCCCTTACTAGACGTCCGAAAACGTTTCTAAAATTCGCGGTCGGCGTTGGGCCGTGCGGTAGGGCCGGACCTACCGGGAAGTCATCAAATGAACTTTGTCGGACATTCGGTTTCCGTTTTATAAAATAATCAAATTTTGGTCAATTTTTCCGCTATCCCGGAAATTCCCACAAGAGGGCATAAGGAATCATATGGCAATTGGACAAAACATCACGAATCACGACGGGGCCTTATCTCGAAAACTGAATATATTTCGAAGCCGTAACTCGGTGAGCGTAGGTTTGGCATAATGGGCAGTTGGCCCCGAACAAGATGGCGTCTAGGCCTCAACGGTTTTTGAGTTATGGCCATTTCTCTGGGATTAAAGGTCCAAAATGAAAATAGAGAAATTATTTTTCCCCTTCACGTCAAAGTCAAGGAGCCTCCGGTGTCAATAAAAAAAGAACCAGACATTTATCTATCGTCATTTAAGAGAAATCGTACAATGACAGATTGGTGATGTTCAAAGATAGGTGTTTTTTTTAAAAAACAGTTACAGATCCAGTTGCAGGGTGTTCATACGAATCTTTTTAAAGTGTGCTGCAGAGCTCTGCGAGATTTCTGTGATTTTCTATGATTTTCTGAAATAACACACACTCACTAAACCCTCCGTAAATAACTCAGTTCTTAACGTAAAGACTTAAAACTCAGGATTCTGTAAAGGCATACCCCAATCAGGATATGAGTTTATTTATAGCATCCTGTGCCAACCGGAAGTGCCTTTAATTGGGTCACACTGTCTGTTTCCAAGGGTTAAAAAAGTCACATCTTTCCAAAACTTCATATGTGTGACTAGGTAACCCTCCTAAACTGTAAATCAGTCATTTCTCCCAGCAGATGTCAAAGAAAAGCTCTCACACACACACACAGCAAGAATGGAGTGAAAAAGTGCGGTGCTTAAAGACACAGAGAGCAGGCAATGGCATAAACATCATCTCTAGGCCGTGCCGAGTTCAACGAGATATCCCGCTTGACCGTAGCTCGCTCGGTCTAAGCGCAGTGACCATGAGAAAAAGTAGGCCCAAAATGAAGCCTAGCCCTAAATGTCATTTGTTTTGGGTGACAGTGAGAGAACTGTTAGGGTGAGAAGCACAATTCGACCTCAGGTACGTTCCTGAGGTCCTCCCGATCCGTGCAAGCCTAACCTTGACCATGTGGCATTAACCCTTACCAGTTAAAAGAAGGTGTTTACTTCAAACAGTTTGCATTGACTTCTCTCCCCATAGGAATACATTGCCTGCACCCCTAAATTCAACCTGAAGCCTATATGGGTTATGAATGCCGTATGAACCTGTCTTCGGTAACAGTCCATTAGGCCACTATGAGGTCTACCTGTGTTGATTCTAAGCTTCCTGGCCCAACCGGAAGTGGTTAAAATCGCCCTAAAAGTGTATATCCATACCCTGCCTGCAGTTTGATAGACATAGTGCATTCAACCCTGTGTAAATCAGTCAGTTCTTAACGTAAGGACTTAAAACTCAGGATTCTGTAAAATCATACCCCAATGAGGATATGTGTTGGCTTATAGCTTCCTGTGCCAACCGGAAGTGCCATAATTGGTGTCTCAGGGGCTGTTTCGAGGGGTTAAAAAAGTCAGATCTTTCCAAAACTTCATATATGTGATTAGGCAACCCCCATGAACTGTAAATCAGTCATTTTTCCCATAAAATTTCAAAGGAAAACTAAATCACACAGACACACAACTTGGAAGGAGGGACGTATTGGGGTGCGTAGAGACAAACAGTGCCTGCAATAGTTAGCTTTGTTCGAGCTAAAAAAGAACCGTCAGACCTAGAGTTCCGAAACTTTAGAATCCTGTTCTAGACCTCAGGTCGATAGGGCGTGGTGAGTTACGTGGCTCTCGAAGGTTCTCGGACCGAGAAACAGCCTCGTACATTTGCAATGACTTCAATTCATTTTTGCATCACGAAAATGACGACATTTAGAAATGTCCCAGAGTCGCAAGACTAGGTGCATTGCGACCGTCTCGGCCCATATAGACGGACCCCAAGGCTTCTGTCCGATAGCTCATTCAAGGACCCCGTAGCAAGTCATGGAAAAAAGTGGATTTTCAGCACCAATTAGGGTTTTGCTCGGACACCAAATGACCTATCGAGCCGAAACTTGGGATTCGGGGTCGCCTCAGCTAGGCCTACACATAACATAAGAAATGGACCCACAGCTAGAACGTAACTACGTGTTTTATGTTTTTTTTATGGTTTGAACCGAAGGCGTTGTGAATTTTGGGCCAGCTCTGAAGTATGTGATAGTTGGCTACTAAACGAGTTGGAAAAAGTGGGTTTGGTGTCAGTTTGTATCAGTTTGGTGTCAGAATGATATCTAATTGACTAATGGATGGTGACTTGCTGGTGACTCTTGTCCATTTGCAATATGTTTAAACAGTGAGGTACCATCACCAAAGTGACGCTCTGAAATCAACCCTAACAAGCCATTGAGATGAACGAGAATCACTGCCCAGCCATCCCGAGTTCATCGGGCCAGTCAATTTCACATTCCTGCAGGATTTTTATAGGATGACAAATTCGTGATGGTACCTGCCCATTGAACCATATTGCAAATGCACAGTGACTTTGCAAAAGTAAGAAAACATAACCAAATGGACATAATGAAATCACCATATTTTTATTTTTGGGTTACCAGTTGCACAACAATGCACGTGCATTTGCAATATGATTCTATAGTGAAAAAACATCACCAAATGGACATTCTGAAATCAACCCTAATGAGCGATTGAGATGAACCAGAATCAAAAAAATCATTTTTTCAAAATGTTGCTTTTGGATGTTGACTTGGGTTGCATTTCCAATATGAAAAACCCCGGTGGAGCGCAATCGCCACCTGTTGGATTTTTGAAGTGTTACAACTGGCATTTGCCATATGGCATTTGCAATCAACTTTGCATGAATCAACGCCGAATTGGGTGGTATTGGACATCGTGTATATGGTTTGTCCAATGCCAATGACTTCCCATTCATTTTTGTCCATTTCAGGGGGGTATTCCCTTACATCCTCCATCCCCCAACCCACACCAAGTTATTCCATCCTCCGACCCACACCAAGTCATTCCATCCACCATCCCCCAACCCACACCAAGTCATTCCATCCTCCATCCCCCAACCCACACCAAGTCAATCCATCCCCCAACCCACACCAAGTCATTCCCTCCTCCATCCCCCAACCCACACCAAGTTATTCCATCCCCCAACCCACACCAAGTCATTCCATCCTCCATCCCCCAACCCACACCAAGTCATTCCATCCTCCGACCCACACCAAGTCATTCCAGTCCTCAACCCACACCAAGTCATTCCAGTCCCCAACCCACACCAAGTCATTCCATCCTCCGACCCACACCAAGTCATTCCAGTCCCCAATCCACACCAAGTCATTCCATCCCCCAACCCACACCAAGTCATTCCATCCCCCGACCCACACCAAGTTATTCCATCCTCCGGCCCACACCAAGTCATTCCATCCTCCATCCCCCAACCCCCAACCCACACCAAGTCATTCCATCCTCCAGCCCCCAACCCACACCAAGTTATTCCATCCCCCTACCCACACCAAGTTATTCCATCCCCCAACCCACACCAAGTCATTCCATCCTCCAACCCACACCAAGTCGTTCCAGTCCCCAACCCACACCAAGTCATTCCATCCCCCAACCCACACCAAGTCATTCCATCCCCCGACCCACACCAAGTTATTCCATCCTCCGGCCCACACCAAGTCATTCCATCCTCCATCCCCCAACCCACACCAAGTTATTCCATCCCCCAACCCACACCAAGTTATTCTATCCCCCAACCCACACCAAGTCATTCCATCCTCCATCCCCCAACCCACACCAAGTCATTCCATCCCCCAACCCACACCAAGTTATTCCATCACCCAACCCACACCAAGTCATTCCCTCCTCCATCCCCCAACCCACACCACGTTATTCCCCAACCCACACCAAGTCATTCCATCCCCCGACCCACACCAAGTCATTCCATCCCCGGCCCACACCAAGTCATTCCATCCCCGGCCCACACCAAGTCATTCCATCCTCCAGCCCACACCAAGTCATTCCATTCGCCAGCCCACACCAAGTCATTCCATCCCCCAACCCACACCAAGTCATTCCATCCCCCAACCCACACCAAGTCATTCCATCCCCCGGCCCACAGCTGCAATATTGGCACTGTGTGACAGACATGTTCCCTTCCAACCCTGTCCTGAACATAGGAAACCATGAATCAATGGATTACACACACACAGGCCTTATAGATCTGCTAGTGAGTATTAGAGCCATCATTGACTGCTTCATTAACTGTGATGGATCAAAGCAGCAAGGCATTTCCCCCCAGGGTTCAGATGCTGAATAAAATACATGGCATGGTAAGGACCTGTGGGGCTATCCTGGCTCAGCCAACTGTGTGTGTGTGTGTGTGTGTGTGTGGCATATTGTAGTAGAGTGCGCAGGGAGCTTTATAGCCAAGTTATTTCCCATCTGCTATGTGAGAATCTTGTTTATTCTTCCTAAGCAGAGAGCACTGTGCTGTGACCCATTCAGATATTAGTTTATTGCTCTCTCTCTCTCTCTTTCTCTTTCTTACTCTCTCTCTCTCTCTCTCTCTCTCTCTCTCTCTCTCTCTCTCTCTCTCTTTATATATCTCTCTCTTTCTCTCCCTCTCTTTCTCTCGCTCTCTCCTTCTCTCTCTCTCTTTCTCTCCCTCTCTCTTTCTCTCCCTCTCTCTTTCTCTCCCTCTCTCTTTCTTTATCTCTCTCCCTCTCTCTCTTTATCTCTCTATGTGTGTGTCAACCCCCTCTCTGATCCAACACCTCACTAATGGAAGAGGACAGTCTGATTCAGGACAGTAGTTGAAGTGTTTAATGTAACTGTGGATTTTGTTGTTCTTGGTACAGGTTTGATGTTGTTTTGAAAATATGTTTTGGATATTTTTTTTTTTTTTTTTTGGTGTATCTGTGTCCATGTCCTTCCATGTGACCAGTTGTTGTTTAAAAGTCAGTAAAAAAAAAAGTGTATTGTGGGCCTTCCGAGTGGCGCAGCGGTCTAAGGCACTGCATCACAGCCCAGGTTCGATCCCGGGCTGTATTACAACCGGCCGTGATCGGGAGTCTCATAGGGCGGCGCACAATTGGCCCAGCGTCATCCGTCACAGCTGAAGCTGGTTGAGAGATTACCAAAAGTGTGCAAAGCTGTCATCAAGGCAAAGGGTAGCTACTTTGAAGAACCTCAAATATGAAATATATTTTGATTTGTTTAACACTTTTTTGGTTACTACATGACCCCATATGTGTTATTTCATGGTTTTGATGTTTTCACTATTATTCTACAATGTAGAAAATAGTACAAATAAAGAAAAACCCTTGGAATGAGTAGTTGTTGTAAAACTTGTGACTGGTACTGTATCTACCAATAACTAAAATCCTAATATCAAATAGCTAAATGATCCATGGTCATCTTAAAACAAAGCCATATATTAGCTTAGTAACACACACACACTAACACACACACACACACACACACACACACACTAACACACACACACACACACACACACACACACACACACACACACACACACACACACACACACACACACACACACACACACACACACACACACACACACACACACACACACACACACACACACCCATCTCCTCTCCTCTCCTCTCTGTGGATGGTTTGATTTAATAAGGACATTAAAAGCCTCTATCTCCCGTCCTCAGAGGAAGGTCACTGTGTGTCTAAAATAGCTGAATGCTACGATAACAACGAGTAGATAAGATACTGGCAGAATACTAAAACAGATACTGAACCAGGATGTGTGTGTGTGTGTGTGTGTGTGTAACGCTGTGTTGTGGTCATTTCAAAAGTCCCTGAGTCACACTTGATTTCGTAGATCTTTTCCAGGTTCAGGAAGTTTTGGCGCCAGGCAATTTTTGTCTCTACGGAGTCAATTTATTTCATTGATCATTACGTTTGATGGCCTCCTCGCGGAGCTAGTTTCTGTAGAGAGGACGTGGCTGATTCAGGATCCCCTCTGAGATTTTAATGCTGGCGAGGGTGTCTGTGGACAATCATGTCTCTAACAGTGAAGGGGAATGCCCAGATGCTATAGCCTAGAGGCTAATGTTAAAGAGGATAGCCTCAAGCTGCTGGTGGTGTGTGGGTTACCAGGGTCCTCAAGTCAGTGGCGTTGGTTTGTCTGTGGAGTGGTGGACTAGAATCAGTCTGGGGAGTGGTGGACTAGAAGGAGGATCGGTCTGGGGAGTGGTGGACTAGGAGGAGGATCGGTCTGGAGAGGGGTGGACTAGGAGGAGGATCAGTCTGGGAAGTGGTGGACTAGGAGGAGGATCAGTCTGGGAAGTGGTGGACTAGGAGGAGGATCAGTCTGGGAAGTGGTGGACTAGGAGGATGATCAGTCTGGGGAGTGGTGGACTAGGATCAGTCTGGGGAGTTGTGGACTAGGAGGAGGATAATTCTGGGGAGTGGTGGACTGGGAGGAGGATCGGTATGGGGAGGGGTGGACTAGGATCAGTCTGGGGAGGGGTGGACTAGGAGGAGGATCAATCTGGAGAGTGGTGGACTAGGAGGAGGATCAGTCTGGGGAGGGGTGGAAAAGGAGGAGGATCAGTCTGGGGAGTGGTGGACTAGGAGGAGGATCAGTCTGGGGAGGGGGACTAGGAGGAGGATCAGTCTGGGGAGTGGTGGACTAGGAGGAGGATCAGTCTGGAGAGTGGTGGAATAGGATCAGTCTGGAGAGTGGTGGACTAGGAGGAGGATCAGTCTGGGGAGTGATGGACTAGGTTCAGTCTGGGGAGGGGTTGACTAGGAATAAGACCATTCAGGGGAGTGGTGGACTAGGAGGAGTATCAGTCTGGAGAGTGGTGGACTAGCATCAGTCTGGGGAGTGGTGGACTAGGATCAGCCTGGGGAGTGATGGACTAGGATCAGTCTGGGGAGTGGTGGACTATGAGGAGGATCATTCGGGGGAGTGGTGGACTAGGAGGAGGATCAGTCTGGTGAGTGGTGGACTAGGAGGAGGATCAGTCTGGGGAGTGGTGGACTACGATCAGTCTGGAGAGTGGTGGACTAGGAGGAGGATCAGTATGGGGAGTGGTGGACTAGGAGGAGGACCAGTCTGTGGAGTGGTGGACTAGGATCAGTCTGGAGAGTGGTGGACTAGGAGGAGGATCATTCTGGGGAGTGGTGGACTAGGAGGAGGACCATTCTGGGGAGTGGTGGACTAGGAGGTGTATCAGTCTGGAGAGTGGTGGACTAGGATCATTCTGGAGAGTGGTGGACTTGGATCAGTCTGGGGAGTAGTGTACTAGGAGGAGGATCAATCTGGGAAGTGATGGACTAGGTTCAGTCTGGGGAGGGGTTGACTAGGAGGAGGATCAGTCTGTGGACTGGTGGACTAGGATCAGTCTGGGGAGTGGTGGACTAGGAGGTGGATCATTCTGGGGAGTGGTGGACTAGGAGGAGGACCATTCTGGGGAGTGGTGGACTAGGAGGAGTATCAGTCTGGAGAGTGATGCACTAGGAGCAGGATCAGTCTGGGGAGTGGTGCACTAGGAGGAGGATCAGTCTGGGGAGTGGTGCACTAGGAGGAGGATCAGTCTGGGGAGTGGTGGACTAGGAGGAGGATCAGTCTGGGGAATGGTTGACTAGGATCAGTCTGGGGAGGGGTTGACTAGGAGGAGTATCAGTGGACTAGGATCAGTCTGGAGATTGGTGGACTTGGATCAGTCTGGGGAGGGGTGGACTAGGAGGAGTATCAGTTTGGGGAGTGGTGGACTAGGAGGAGGATCAGTCTGGGGAGTGATGGACTAGGTTCAGTCTTGGGAGGGGTTGACTAGGAGGAGGATCAGTCTGGGGAATGGTGGACTGGGATCAGTCTGGAGAGTGGTGGACTAGGATCAGTCTGGGGAGTGGTGGACTAGGATCAGTCTGGAGAGCCTTGCAAAAGTGGCACTTACTCTGGTACATTACTGAATACCAGTGTGTCTGTTAAAGAGGAAGTTCATCCATTTTTACAATCAACCTTATTTCCAATCTTTCTGTGCTTGTACAGTTGTTCCCTAAACAGATATTTTGCTTCATTACAAAGAAAATTGGTAGACACATTTTTGAGTCTTCACTGACTCAATGCATTATGAAAATATCCCTAAAGCGTTTTAGAATACCCTCCAAATCAAATCATATGGTATGGAGGTTATCACAGATCCACTTGTACCCGAATACCTGAGATACGATATGGGACACAAGCAGGTCGGGGTACAGAATTCTAAATAACGTCATTGGTCTTTGAGTAGGATCTGATGTGATTGTTATGGGTCTGGGTAGGATCTGATGTGATTGTTATGGGTCTGGGTAGGATCTGATGTGATTGTTATGGGTCTGGGTAGGATCTGATGTGATTGTTATGGGTCTGGGTAGGATCTGATTTGATTGTTATGGGTCTGGGTAGGATCTGATTTGATTGTTATGGGTCTGGGTAGGATCTGATATGATGGTCACGGGTCTTGGGTAGGATCTGATATGATGTCACGGGTCTTGGGTAGGATCTCATATGATGGTCACGGGTCTTGGGTAGGATCTGATATGATGGTCACGGGTCTTGGGTAGGATCTGATATGATGGTCACGGTTCTTGTGTAGGATCTCATATGATGGTCACGGGTCTTGGATAGGATGTGTAATTTTAACTGACTTGTCCTGGAAGGGCCCGTACAGATCTGAATGCGACAGTAATTTGTGTTTTTTCATGAGAGTGGAGTGTGTAGGTTGAATGAAGAGATTGTGCTAAAACTGTCCAGTTTGAGTGTTTGTTGCAGCTCGTTCCAGTCGCTAGCTGCAGCGAACTGAAAAGACGAGCGACCCAGGGATGTGTGTGCTTTGGGGACGTTAACAGAATGTGACTGGCAGAACGGTGGTTGTATGTGGAGGAAGAGGGCTGCAGTAGATATCTCAGATAGGGGGAAGTGAGGCCTAAGAGGGTTGTGGAGGATGAGGGCTGCAGTAGATATCTCAGATAGGGGGAAGTGAGGCCTAAGAGGGTTTAATAAATAAGCATCAACCAGTGGGTCTTGCAACGGGTACACAGAGATGACCAGTTTACAGAGGAGTATAGAGTGCAGTGATGTGTCCTATAAGGAGCATTGGTGGCAAATCTGATTGCCGAATGGTAAAGAACATCTAGCCACTCGAGAGCACCCTTACCTGCTGATCTATAAATTATGTCTCTGTAATCTAGCATGGGTAGTGTCATGACGTGGCCATTTCTGGGTGTAGATCGTGGCTTCCCCCTCTCTCACTCTCTCCAACACCCAGGTACTGTTATCTCAGGTCGTAAATTCCTGGTGGAGACTGTCTCCCCGTTTTCATGCAGAGAGAGAGACCACAGAGTGAACAAGGGATTTCACTTGGCCAAACTTGGCCTAAATCCCCAAAATGGGAGTTTTAAACAATATGTCAACATTTGAGAGTGATTGAAGGGTCCGTGGACACTTAAGGGACAGTTATGTTGAGTGTGTTTCATTTGGTGACCTCACAAGGGACAGGAAACACACATAACGTTTTCTCTGAATGTGCATATTTCTCAGTTATGGTGTTTGCATCTAATTCTTGTATAAAATGAGTAAAGATGAAACTATTTGTGAAATTTTGAGAGAATTGAATTCCCTGTAAAGTTTAACTAGTCAGTGGCCACGCTCCACAGACATGATCTGGCCCTCTTCTACTGTTACGAATAAAAGCCCCTCCTAAGAAAAATCTCTTTAGACTAAGCAAACCCACAGCGTGAGCTGTGATTGCGAATTGTTAAGACCACCGAATACCTCGGTGTAAGCTGAGGTGGCACAGGTTTGAGTACCAAGACTAGAAAACCATACCACGTGGAGCATTGGCTACAGACTTATTGATCCATACAGAATAAGAGCAAATTTTAGGTACTAATTACTAGTCTGCAGCTAGAAATGATGTAAACCTGGGATGCGAATACCGACAACCGCCGAAACATCTATTCTAAGAACAATTGACACCTGACATGTCGATTACAACAGACATCATCAGGACAACCACTCTCTGATGAACTGACCCTCCAGCAGACGGACTCACAATGTCATGGGCGTAAATATATATTGATTGCAATTATTCCCGAATGAGTGAGTGTTCATGTGCAAAGGATTAGCATTTCAATTAATATACAGTCGTAGTTGGAAGTTTACATACACCTTTCGCCAAATACATTTAAACTCAGTTTTTCACAATTCCTGACATTTAATCCTAGTAAAAATTCCCTGTTTTAGGTCAGTTAGGATCACCGCTTTATTTTAAGAATGTGAAATGTCAGAATAATAGTAGAGTGATTTATTTCAGTTTTTATTTCTTTCATCATATTCCCAGTGGGTCAGAAGTTTACATACACTCAATTCGTATTTGGTAGCATTGCCTTTAAATTGTTTAACTTCAAACATTTAGGGTAGCCTTCCACAAGCTTCCCACAATAAGTTGGGTGCATTTTGGCCCATTTGTCCTGACAGAGCTGGTGCAGATGAGTCAGTTTTGTAGGCCTCCTTGCTCGCACACACTTTTTTCAGTTCTGCCCAGAAATGTTCTATAGGATTGAGGTCAGGGCTTTGTGATGGCCACTCCAATACCGTGACTTTGTTGTCCTTAAGCCATTTTTCCACAACATTGGAAGTATGCTTGGCGTCAATGTGCACTTGGAAGACCCATTTGCGACCAAGCTTTAACTTCCTGACTAATGTCTTGAGATGTTGCTTCAATATATCCACATCCTTTTCCATCCTCATGAAGCCATCTATTTTGTGAAGTGCACCAATCCCTCCTGCAGCAAAGCACCCCCACAACATGATGCTGTGATGGTGTTCTTCGGCTTGCAAGCTTCCCCCCTTTTCCACCAAACATAACCTTTATTTAACTAGGCAAGTCAGTTAAGAACAGATTCTTATTTTCAATGACGGCCTAGGAACAGTG
The DNA here is from genome assembly GCF_018296145.1 of Oncorhynchus tshawytscha. NCBI lineage: Eukaryota > Metazoa > Chordata > Actinopteri > Salmoniformes > Salmonidae > Oncorhynchus > Oncorhynchus tshawytscha. The sequence goes on along the minus strand of NC_056429.1, from coordinate 2,303,539 downwards.
GGTTAACTGCCTGTTCAGGAGCAGAACGACAGATTTGTACCTTGTCAGCTCGGGAATATGAACTTGCAACCTTTCGGTTACTAGTCCAATGCTCTTTCGGTTATTAGTCCAATGCTCTAACCACTAGGCTACCCTGCCGCCCCACTAGGCTACCCTGCCTTTTTGTTTCATCAGACCAGAGCACATTTCTCCAAAAAGTACGATTTTTGTCCCCATGTGCAGCTGGCTTTTTATGGCGGTTTTGGAGCAGTGGCTTCTTCCTTGCTGAGCGGCCTTTCAGGTTATGTCGATATAGGACTCGTTTTACTGTAGATATAGATACTTTTGTACCTGTTTCCTCCAGCATCTTCACAAGGTCCTTTGCTGTTGTTCTGGGATTTGATTTGCACTTTTCGTACCAAAGTACGTGTCTCCTTCCTGAGCGGTATGACAGCTGCTTGGTCCCATGGTGTTTATAGTTGCGTACTATTGTTTGTACAGATGAGTGTGGTACCTTCAGGCATTTGGAAATTGCTCCAAAGGATGAACCAGACTGGTAGAGGTCTACCATTTTTTTCTTTGGTCTTGGCTGATTTCTTTTGATTTTCCCATGATGTCAAGCAAAGAAGCCTTGAAATACATCCACAGGTACACCTCCAATTGACTCAAATGATGTCAAGTAGCCTATCAGAAGCTTCTAAAACCATGACATAATTTTCTGGAATTTTCCAAGCTGTTTAAAGGCACAGTCAACTTAGTGTATGTAAACTTCTGACCCACTGGAATTGTGATACATTGAATTATAGGTGAAATAATCTGCCTGTAAACAATTGTTGGAAAAATGACTTGTGTCATGCACAAAGTAGATGTCCTAACCGACTTTCCAAAACTGTAGTTTTGTTAACAATACATTTGTGGAGTGGTTGAAAAATGAGTTTTAATGACTTGAACCTAAGTGTATGTAAACTTCGGACTTCAACTGTATAATATATATATTTTTAAAACTTTTTTCTCTTTTCTCCCCAATTTCGTAATATCGAATTGGTAGTTAGTCATTATCATCATATGAATTATATTATTATGTAGTGATCCCTCTTGTCTTTCCCGCTCCTTTCTCAGTCCACACCCCCTTCCCTTTGTCCACCAATCATATCGGTTTCGCCCACTAGGGGATCTTCCCTATCGTTGTTAGTAACCAATATCTACTGTTTGTTTGTTTATGCATTTCTGTGATTATTTAGTTAGTTAGTATATAATTTATTAAGCCAATTGGTATATGAATGATTCGTAGTTTAGGCTGGGTTCGTGCAGATAACCAACAATTTACGACCTTTGGTATATGGATGATTCGTAGTTTAGGCTGGGTTTGTGCAGATAACCAACAATTTATGACCTTTGGTATATGGATGATTCGTAGTTTAGGCTGGGTTTGTGCAGATAACCAACAATTTATGACCTTTGGTATATGGATGATTCGTAGTTTAGGCTGGGTTTGTGCAGATAACCAACAATTTATGACCTTTGGTATATGGATGATTCGTAGTTTAGGCTGGGTTTGTGCAGATAACCAACAATTTACGACCTTTGGTATATGGATGATTCGTAGTTTAGGCTGGGTTCGTGCAGATAACCAACAATTTACGACCTTTGGTATATGGATGATTCGTAGTTTAGGCTGGGTTCGTGCAGATAACCAACAATTTACGACCTTTGGTATGTGGATGATTCGTAGTTTAGGCTGGGTTTGTGCAGATAACCAACAATTTATGACCTTTGGTATATGGATGATTCGTAGTTTAGGCTGGGTTTGTGCAGATAACCAACAATTTATGACCTTTGGTATATGGATGATTCGTAGTTTAGGCTGGGTTCGTGCAGATAACCAACAATTTACGACCTTTGGTATGTGGATGATTCGTAGTTTAGGCTGGGTTTGTGCAGATAACCAACAATTTACGACCTTTGGTATATGGATGATTCGTAGTTTAGGTTCGTGCAGATAACCAACAATTTACGACCTTTGGTATGTGGATGATTCGTAGTTTAGGTTCGTGCAGATAACCAACAATTTACGACCTTTGGTATATGGATGATTCGTAGTTTAGGCTGGGTTCGTGCAGATAACCAACAATTTACGACCTTTGGTACGTGGATGATTCGTAGTTTAGGCTGGGTTCGTGCAGATAACCAACAATTTATGACCTTTGGTATATGGATGATTCGTAGTTTAGGTTCGTGCAGATAACCAACAATTTACGACCTTTGGTATATGGATGATTCATAGTTTAGGCTGGGTTCGTGCAGATAACCAACAATTTACGACCTTTGGTATATGTATGATTCGTAGTTTAGGCTGGGTTCGTGCAGATAACCAACAATTTACGACCTTTGGTATGTGGATGATTCGTAGTTTAGGCTGGGTTTGTGCAGATAACCAACAATTTACGACCTTTGGTATATGGATGATTCATAGTTTAGGCTGGGTTTGTGCAGATAACCAACAATTTATGACCTTTGGTACGTGGATGATTCATAGTTTAGGCTGGGTTCGTGCAGATAACCAACAATTTATGACCTTTGGTATATGGATGATTCGTAGTTTAGGCTGGGTTCGTGCAGATAACCAACAATTTACGACCTTTGGTATATGGATGATTCATAGTTTAGGCTGGGTTCGTGCAGATAACCAACAATTTACGACCTTTGGTATATGGATGATTCGTAGTTTAGGTTCGTGCAGATAACCAACAATTTACGACCTTTGGTACGTGGATGATTCGTAGTTTAGGTTCGTGCAGATAACCAACAATTTACGACCTTTGGTATATGGATGATTCGTAGTTTAGGTTCGTGCAGATAACCAACAATTTACAACCTTTGGTATATGGATGATTCGTAGTTTAGGTTCGTGCAGATAACCAACAATTTACGACCTTTGGTATATGGATGATTCGTAGTTTAGGTTCGTGCAGATAACCAACAATTTACGACCTTTGGTATATGGATGATTCGTAGTTTAGGTTCGTGCAGATAACCAACAATTTACGACCTTTGGTATATGGATGATTCGTAGTTTAGGTTCGTGCAGATAACCAACAATTTACGACCTTTGGTATATGGATGATTCGTAGTTTAGGTTCGTGCAGATAACCAACAATTTACGACCTTTGGTATATGGATGATTCGTAGTTTAGGTTCGTGCAGATAACCAACAATTTACGACCTTTGGTATATGGATGATTCGTAGTTTAGGTTCGTGCAGATAACCAACAATTTACGACCTTTGGTATGTGGATGATTCGTAGTTTAGGTTCGTGCAGATAACCAACAATTTACGACCTTTGGTATATGGATGATTCGTAGTTTAGGCTGGGTTTGTGCAGATAACCAACAATTTACGACCTTTGGTATATGGATGATTCGTAGTTTAGGTTCGTGCAGATAACCAACAATTTACGACCTTTGGTATATGGATGATTCGTAGTTTAGGTTCGTGCAGATAACCAACAATTTACGACCTTTGGTATATGGATGATTCGTAGTTTAGGTTCGTGCAGATAACCAACAATTTACGACCTTTGGTACGTGGATGATTCGTAGTTTAGGTTCGTGCAGATAACCAACAATTTACGACCATTTACGACCTTTGGTATATGGATGATTCGTAGTTTAGGTTCGTGCAGATAACCAACAATTTACGACCTTTGGTACGTGGATGATTCGTAGTTTAGGTTCGTGCAGATAACCAACAATTTACGACCTTTGGTACGTGGATGATTCGTAGTTTAGGTTCGTGCAGATAACCAACAATTTACGACCTTTGGTACGTGGATGATTCGTAGTTTAGGTTCGTGCAGATAACCAACAATTTACGACCTTTGGTATGTGGATGATTCGTAGTTTAGGTTCGTGCAGATAACCAACAATTTACGACCATTTACGACCTTTGGTATATGGATGATTCGTAGTTTAGGTTCGTGCAGATAACCAACAATTTACGACCTTTGGTATATGGATGATTCGTAGTTTAGGTTCGTGCAGATAACCAACAATTTACGACCTTTGGTATATGGATGATTCGTAGTTTAGGTTCGTGCAGATAACCAACAATTTACGACCTTTGGTACATGGATGATTCGTAGTTTAGGTTCGTGCAGATAACCAACAATTTACGACCTTTGGTACGTGGATGATTCGTAGTTTAGGTTCGTGCAGATAACCAACAATTTACGACCTTTGGTACGTGGATGATTCGTAGTTTAGGTTCGTGCAGATAACCAACAATTTACGACCTTTGGTACGTGGATGATTCGTAGTTTAGGTTCGTGCAGATAACCAACAATTTACGACCTTTGGTACGTGGATGATTCGTAGTTTAGGTTCGTGCAGATAACCAACAATTTACGACCTTTGGTACGTGGATGATTCGTAGTTTAGGTTCGTGCAGACCATCAGGCAGACGTGAAGCATGATTCAGAAGAAGAAGAATTATATAATAATTCCATTACATTTTTATAATAATTCAGTAATGGAAGACTAATTGATCAGATATTAAAATAGGATGGTTATCTGAATCAGGGTTAGTTTGGCATCTGGGGTGAAAGAGGAGGGATTACAATAGAGGAAAGTCTAGATTTAACTTTAGCAGCTTTGATATGTGCTGAGAGAAGGACAGTGTACCGTCTAGCCATACTCCCAAGTACTTGTATGAGGTGACTACCTCAAGCTCTAAACCCTCAGAGGTAGTAATCACACCTGTGGGGAGAGGGGCATTCTTCTTACCAAACCACATGACTTTTGTTTTGGAGATGTTCAGATCAAGGTTAAGGGCAGAGAAAGCTTGTTGGACACTAAGAAAGCTTTGCATATAAATGGATGAGTGAGCTTCCTACTGCCTGAGCTATGTTGTTGATGTAAATTGAGGAGAGCGTGGGGCATGGGGTCGAGCCTTGGGGTACTACCTTGGTGACAGGCAGTGGCTGAGACAGCAGATTTTCTGGATTAATACACTGCACTCGTTGAGAGAGGTAGTTAGCCAAAGATCCCTCAGAGACACTCATACTCCTTAACCGTTCCACAAGAGTGGAATGGTCTACCGTATCAAAAGATTTGGCTAAGTCAATAAAAATAGCAGCACAACATTGCTTACAATCAAGGCCAAAGGTGACATCGTTTAGGACATTTAATGCAGTGACACATCCGTAACCTGAGCGGAAACCGGACTGCATACCAGATACTATAGACATCAAGAAAGCCAGTCAGTTGATTATTTACAAGTTGTTCCATCACTTGATAAACAAAGCAAAATAGAAATAGGCCTATAACAGTTAGGATCAGCTTGATCTCCCCTTTAAATAAAGGACGAACCGTGGCTGCCTTCCAAGCAATGGGAAACCTCCCCAGACAAGAGAGACAGGTTAAAAAGGTCAGAGATAGGCTTGGTGATGATAGGGGCAACATCCTTAAAGAAGAAAGGGTCTAAACCATCTGACCCAAAATGTTTTGGGGTCAAGTTTAAGGAGCTCCTTTAGCACCTCGGACTCAGTGACCGCCTGCAGGGAGAATCTTTGTAGAGGGGCAGGGGATAAATAGGGAGACACATCAAGGTTAGTCACATTAGAAGGGGTGGGAGATGAGGAAATGTTGGACGGGCAAGGAGGTATGGCTGAGTCAAATAGAAATCCTGACTTAATGAAGTGGTGATTAAAGAGCTTAGCCATGTGCTTCTTGTCAGTAACAACCACATCATCAACATTAAGGGACATGGGCAGCTGTGAGGAGGAGGGTTTATTCTCCAGGTCTTTAATTGTTATCCAGAACTTCTTGGGGTTAGACCCACAGAGAGAGAACTGCTCCTTAAAGTAACTAACTTTGGCCTTCCGGATAGCCTGAGTGCACTTATTTCTCATTTGCCTCAACGAGAGCCAGTCAGCCTGAGGCATGTGTCAAGCCTTTCGCCAAATGGAATTCTTGAGATGGAGTAACTCTGCCATATCACGGTCGAACCAGGGGCTGAACCTGTATTTAATTCTCATTTTCTTTATGGGAGTGTGTTTCCTAACAATACCACTGAAAATATCAGAAAAGAAGGTCCAAGCGTCTTCGACAGAGGGGATCAAGCTGATTCTATACCATTTTACAGAGGCCAGTTCATGAAGGAAGGCTTGCACATTAAAGTTTTCTAGCAAGCATCTATGACAAATCAGGACAGGTTGTTTCACTGAGCAGCAATTACGAACACAGGCTGTAAAACAGTGATCACTGAGGTCATTACAGAAACACCAGACTGATACCTATCAGGATTATTTGGGAGGATAACATCGAGGAAGTAGCCTTTTCTTAGTGTTTGGAGTCATACCTTGTGGGAATGGTACCAATCTGGTCAGGTGGTTTAAGCATGTCCCAGTTTAGGTCACCTAGCAGGACAAATTAAGACTTAGTGTAAGGGGCCAGTAGAGAGTTTAGGGCAGGTAGGGTACAGGCCGGTGCTGATGGAGGACGATAGCATCCTGCAACAGTCAACAAAGAGCTATTTGAAAGTTTAATGCTTAAAACCAGCAATCAAATTGTTTGGGGACAGACTTGGTGGAGACAACTGACCACTAAAGGGGATCCTTGGTAAAGATTGCCACTCCACCAACTTTGGAAGATCTGTCTTGCTGAAAAAGGTTATAACCAGAAAGGTTAACATCAGTGTTCAAAACACTCTTCCTTAACCACGTCTCATTAATGACCAACACATCTGGATTGGAGCTGTGGACCTACACTTTCAATTCATACATTTCATACATTTTTGGTAATTAGCTTCTAGTGTTAACATGCAGAAAACCCAGGATTTTACGAGAGCAGAAATCAGTGAAGCAGATATCAGAGCACAAGTCAGATTTGGGGCTAGCAACTGTAGATGGGCCAGGGTGTACATGCACATCCATAGATATCATCAGCGGTAATACAATCAGGGCACTGCAGAGGACAGGGAGAATGCTGCAGTGTTGATTTTTGACATCTGAATGTGCATCAGATGGCAACAAGATCATATTGTACAGCAATTTCATCAGTTAACATGAACACAAAGCCAGCGAGAGGTGGTTAGAATAGGATGGGAGGCCAAAAGTATGTGTAACCAAGAGAGAGTCAGAGTCCCGAGTGTGGGAACAAACATAGTCTTTCCCACAGTTGGGTAAAGAAAGTTTGTAGTCAACAAAGTATACAGAAGTCATGAGGCAAACAGCAAAATACACAAGAAAAACAAGAAATATATAACGACTTGGGGCTTGTTAGTTGATAGTCACTCGCCACAACAGTGCGTGAGTGCTGGAGGTGAGCTAAAGCTCGGAGTGAGGGGGGAGTGTGGTGGGGGTACCTGTACCAGACAGGAGGAGACAGGCCAGGGCAGATGGTGAACAGAGAGGGGTGAGTGTGTTGGGGGTACCTGCACCAGATAGGGGGAGACAGGCCAGGGCAGATGGTGAACAGAGAGGGGTGAGTGTGGTGGGGGTACCTGCACCAGACAGGGGGAGACAGGCCAGGGCAGATGGTGAACAGAGAGGGGTGAGTGTGGTGGGGGTACCTGCACCAGACAGGGGGAGACAGGCCAGGGCAGATGGTGAACAGAGAGGGGTGAGTGTGGTGGGGGTACCTGCACCAGACAGGGGGAGACAGGCCAGGGCAGATGGTGAACAGAGAGGGGTGAGTGTGGTGGGGGTACCTGTACCAGACAGGAGGAGACAGGCCAGGGCAGATGGTGAACAGAGAGGGGTGAGTGTGGTGGGGGTACCTGTACCAGACAGGAGGAGACAGGCCAGGGCAGATGGTGAACAGAGAGGGGTGAGTGTGGTGGGGGTACCTGCACCAGACAGGGGGAGACAGGCCAGGGCAGATGGTGAACAGAGAGGGGTGAGTGTGGTGGGGGTACCTGCACCAGACAGGGGGAGACAGGCCAGGGCAGATGGTGAACAGAGAGGGGTGAGTGTGGTGGGGGTACCTGCACCAGACAGGGGGAGAAAGGCCAGGGCAGATGGTGAACAGATCACCAGGGGGAATCCAAGCAGCAGGCAATGGGAGTAGGTGTCACACCCACTTGGGAGAAACCTTTATTTCTGGAGGCAGATTTCTTGTAGAAAATGCCAGTGAATGGTCTTTGAACAGCAGGAGGGGACTTCAGAGGATGCTTCAAAGACTCCTGCCACTTGTTGGGCCCAAAGGACTCGACATATTTTGCTTCACACCTCAGTGCTAATTGAATTTATATCTGGTCTGTTCTTGCAAGCCTGGAAGCCTTAACTCAGCATTCCATCCCCATAAAGTAAAATATATCATTGTAATGTACTTCATTTAAAAAATATATATTTTTCTTCTTGGCTTTGAAAATAGCATCAGACCAAACACTACTCACTCAGTTCCAGGTTGGATGGTGTCCTCACGTCTTTGCTGTTTGTTTGCTAGAGCCCCCTCCGTATAGCTTGGAAAAAGAAAACCTTGGAAGCATTAATCTCTCTGGTTAATTTTGGTCAAAAAAAGGTTGTAGGTTTGGAGTTTTGGTCTGGAGTGAAGGCCATGCTGTGGAGGGGAAAAAAACTATAACTCTCCTCTCCCCTGTGGAGGATAAAAAACTATAACTCTCCTCTCCCCTGTGGAGGGGAAAAAACTATAACTCTCCTCTCCCCTGTGGAGGGGGATAAAAACTATAACTCTCCTCTCCCCTGTGGAGGATAAAAAACTATAACTCTCCTCTCCCCTGTGGAGGATAAAAACCTATAACTCTCCTCTCCCCCTGTGGAGGGAAAAAAAACTATAACTCTCCTCTCCCCTGTGGAGGGAAAAACTATAACTCTCCTCTCCCTGTGGAGGGAAAAAACTATAACTCTCCTCTCCCCTGTGGAGGATAAAAACCTATAACTCTCCTCTCCCCTGTGGAGGATAAAAACTATAACTCTCCTCTCCCTGTGGAGGGGAAAAAACTATAACTCTCCTCTCCCCTGTGGAGGGAAAAACTATAACTCTCCTCTCCCTGTGGAGGATAAAAACTATAACTCTCCTCTCCCCTGTGGAGGATAAAAACTATAACTCTCCTCTCCCCTGTGGAGGATAAAAACTATAACTCTCCTCTCCCTGTGGAGGATAAAAACTATAACTCTCCTCTCCCTGTGGAGGGGAAAAACTATAACTCTCCTCTCCCCTGTGGAGGATAAAAACCTATAACTCTCCTCTCCCCTGTGGAGGGGAAAAAACTATAACTCTCCTCTCCCCTGTGGAGGGAAAAAAACTATAACTCTCCTCTCCCCTGTGGAGGGGAAAAACTATAACTCTCCTCTCCCCTGTGGAGGGGAAAAAAACTATAACTCTCCTCTCCCCTGTGGAGGGGAAAAACTATAACTCTCCTCTCCCTGTGGAGGGGAAAAAAACTATAACTCTCCTCTCCCCTGTGGAGGGGTAAAAACTATAACTCTCCTCTCCCCTGTGGAGGGGAAAAAAACTATAACTCTCCTCTCCCCTGTGGAGGGGTAAAAACTATAACTCTCCTCTCCCTGTGGAGGGGAAAAACTATAACTCTCCTCTCCCCTGTGGAGGGAAAAACTATAACTCTCCTCTCCCTGTGGAGGGGAAAAACTATAACTCTCCTCTCCCCTGTGGAGGGGAAAAAAACTATAACTCTCCTCTCCCCTGTGGAGGGGGAAAAAAAACTATAACTCTCCTCTCCCTGTGGAGGGTGAAAAAAACTATAACTCTCCTCTCCCCTGTGGAGGATAAAAACTATAACTCTCCTCTCCCCTGTGGAGGGAAAAACTATAACTCTCCTCTCCCTGTGGAGGATAAAAACTATAACTCTCCTCTCCCCTGTGGAGGGGAAAAACTATAACTCTCCTCTCCCCTGTGGAGGATAAAAACTATAACTCTCCTCTCCCCTGTGGAGGATAAAAACTATAACTCTCCTCTCCCCTGTGGAGGGGAAAAAACTATAACTCTCCTCTCCCCTGTGGAGGGAAAAACTATAACTCTCCTCTCCCCTGTGGAGGATAAAAACTATAACTCTCCTCTCCCCTGTGGAGGATAAAAACTATAACTCTCCTCTCCCCTGTGGAGGATAAAAAACTATAACTCTCCTCTCCCCTGTGGAGGATAAAAACTATAACTCTCCTCTCCCCTGTGGAGGGGAAAAAACTATAACTCTCCTCTCCCCTGTGGAGGGGAAAAAACTATAACTCTCCTCTCCCCTGTGGAGGGGTAAAAACTATAACTCTCCTCTCCCCTGTGGAGGGGAAAAAACTATAACTCTCCTCTCCCCTGTGGAGGGGTAAAAACTATAACTCTCCTCTCCCCTGTGGAGGGAAAAAACTATAACTCTCCTCTCCCCTGTGGAGGGAAAAAACTATAACTCTCCTCTCCCCTGTGGAGGGAAAAAACTATAACTCTCCTCTCCCCTGTGGAGGGTAAAAACTATAACTCTCCTCTCCCCTGTGGAGGGGGAAAAACTATAACTCTCCTCTCCCCTGTGGAGGGAAAAAACTATAACTCTCCTCTCCCCTGTGGAGGGTAAAAACTATAACTCTCCTCTCCCCTGTGGAGGGGAAAAAAACTATAACTGAACATAATTCATGATATTTTTTAATTTAAAGCAAAGCTGTGAAATCTATTGTTATTCTTAGATTCAAAAAAAATCCTTGACGGATAACACCCGTATGGTACATTTCTAAACTTTATTTTGAGAAAAGTTAAGGGATTGGTTAATAAGAGTTATTTATAAATCAGGAAATCAGATATTGCATTTCCATTTAAATCCTTTGTAAATCCACTTCACAATGGCCTAATGTTTTGGCGTCATCACAGACATGATCATGATGAACCATTTTTGGCATTGATATCGTAAACAATAAGGCAATTATATTAACAATGACCTTTTTTACTATGTAACGCTAATACTTAAAATATAGAAAGAAACTCTTCTCATCGACTAATAGTCAGATTCACTGGAGTTTGGTAAAATAATGCTGATGCATTATGGGTACTTGCTCTTTGCACACGAATGCTCAAAATCATCTTCTCTTCATGAACGTCATTCACTCCAGATGTTGAATTTAGACTCATTACATCTTTTAATGGTTTTGAGAAAAAAACTGTTGATGCATTCAAATATGGCCGGATTGTAACCTATAGATGCCAGTAAGCACATATGCTGATGCTAAAATTACTTTAAAAAAAATCTTCTTCTCATGAACCATGAATCAGATTTACTCCAAATTTGGTATATGGACGCAATTAATTAGCCTCTAATGATTTCCTGAATGATTAGTTGCTGCATTCAAAATCGGCCACACTACACTGCTAGATGGTACCATATATGTACCATATGGTACCATATCACACAGGGCTGAACCAATGGACATGGGGCCATGAAATTTGGTATGTAAGCCTTGTGTATATGCTCTTAGAAGCTTTGTGAATATAAAGTCACTACAACCTTAGATGGCTACACCAGACTAGTTGGTGGCACTGTAGATGTCATTGGCACCAGTGGCACCATAGGATACTAGGGCAATAATTATTGTTCAAGTGGACTTTGTATCATTTTTTATTTTTTTTACCTTTATTTAACTAGGCAAGTCAGTTAAGAACAAATTCTTATTTTCAATGACAGCCTAGGAACAGTGGGTTAACTGCCTGTTCAGGGGCAGAACGAGAGATTTGTACCTTGTCAGCTCAGGGATTCGAACTTGCAACTTTTCGGTTACTAGTCCAACGCTCTAACCACTAGGCTACCTGCTGGTTACTGGCCCAACGCTCTAACCACTAGACTACCCTCATGCTAATTAATGTTAGATTTAAATTATACACACCCGTATCTGTATAAATCACATAGTGTTGCCCAATTATGTCATCACTAGGTACACATTGTATGTAGTGAAAGGTGGATATTTTTATTCAGGAAAATGTGAAACTCAAAGTCCTTCCATTTTCCCAGTCTGCGTATTACAGCTCTGGGAGTGTATTGAAGTATTTTGGAATGCTAATTCTTTCACTGATTGCATATAAAGGTAAATAGTTCCTACATGATAGAGTGCATGCTTTGTTATCCTACTTGATCTTGTCCTTTCTATCATCCTGTGAACCCCGTTCATTGCTGCTCACAGCTATATTTTGAGTTAGTTTTGGAGTCAAAGATAATAGTTTCAGTAAAGTTTTAGTTTTTCAAACGCGTTTTATTATTATTATATTTCAGTCTACTAAATCATTTTTCATGATTTGTTTTTCTTTCAGTTTTAGTTTACTATAATAACTGCAGGCAGCTGCCAAGAACCTTACTTACAATCAGTAATTTGCACTATTTTATTTTCCCTTATTGACTGGTGGCGCATCTCTTGCTAACTTGACAGTGATTTGTGGAAGTAATTCTGCAGCTACAGTAGCATGTATTACTGGCTTCAATTCAATTCACTGTCAGTGTTTTTCACACAGTCAGAACTACCCAACGTTAGCTAGTTAGATAAAACCTGAAACGGCTAAAAAATGACTAAACCGTAAAGGTAAAGCTAACTGCTGTAGCTGCATACTAGCCAGGAGAAAACTTACAGTTGCTTGACTTTCGTTCAAACATATCAAAGTTGATTCATAATTAAACTTACTTTGTCCGTGGTGGTGCTGCATGGGGCTTCTTCTCTCACTGCTTGTTACAACTGAGAACAAAGCAGCCAGTTGGAGGAGGGGTAAGGATCTCAGCAGCCAGTGGGAGGAGGGGTAAGGAACTCAGCAGCCAGTGGGAGGAGGGGTAAGGAACTCAGCAGTCAGTGGGAGGAAGGGTAAGGAACTCAGCAGCCAGTGGGAGGAGGGGTAAGGAACTCAGCAGCCAGTGGGAGGAGGGGTAAGGAACTCAGCAGCCAGTGGGAGGAGGGGTAAGGAACTCAGCAGCCAGTGGGAGGAGGGGTAAGGAACTCAGCAGCCAGTGGGAGGAAGGGTAAGGAACTCAGCAGCCAGTGGGAGGAAGGGTAAGGAACTCAGCAGCCAGTGGAAGGAGGGGTAAGGAACTCAGCAGCCAGTGGGAGGAGGGGTAAGGAACTCAGCAGCCAGTGGGAGGAGGGGTAAGGAACTCAGCAGCCAGTGGGAGGAGGGGTAAGGAACTCAGCAGCCAGTGGGAGGAAGGGTAAGGAACTCAGCAGCCAGTGGGAGGAAGGGTAAGGAACTCAGCAGCCAGTGGGAGGAGGGGTAAGGAACTCAGCAGTCAGTGGGAGGAAGGGTAAGGAACTCAGCAGCCAGTGGGAGGAAGGGTAAGGAACTCAGCAGTCAGTGGGAGGAAGGGTAAGGAACTCAGCAGCCAGTGGAAGGAGGGGTAAGGAACTCAGCAGCCAGTGGGAGGAAGGGTAAGGAACTCAGCAGCCAGTGGAAGGAGGGGTAAGGAACTCAGCAGCCAGTGGGAGGAGGGGTAAGGAACTCAGCAGCCAGTGGGAGGTGGGGTAAGGAACTCAGCAGCCAGTGGGAGGAAGGGTAAGGAACTCAGCAGCCAGTGGGAGGAGAGGTATGTAACTCAGCAGCCAGTGGGAGGAGAGGTATGTAACTCAGCAGCCAGTGGGAGGAGAGGTATGTAACTCAGCAGCCAGTGGGAGGAAGGGTAAGGAACTCAGCAGCCAGTGGAAGGAGGGGTAAGGAACTCAGCAGCCAGTGGGAGGAAGGGTAAGGAACTCAGCAGCCAGTGGAAGGAGGGGTAAGGAACTCAGCAGCCAGTGGGAGGAGGGGTAAGGAACTCAGCAGCCAGTGGGAGGAGGGGTATGTAACTCAGCAGCCAGTGGGAGGAAGGGTAAGGAACTCAGCAGCCAGTGGGAGGAGGGGTATGTAACTCAGCAGCCAGTGGGAGGAAGGGTAAGGAACTCAGCAGCCAGTGGGAGGAGGGGTAAGGAACTCAGCAGCCAGTGGGAGGAAGGGTAAGGAACTCAGCAGCCAGTGGGAGGAGGGGTATGTAACTCAGCAGCCAGTGGGAGGAAGGGTAAGGAACTCAGCAGCCAGTGGGAGGAGGGGTATGTAACTCAGCAGCCAGTGGGAGGAAGGGTATGTAACTCAGCAGCCAGTGGGAGGAGGGGTAAGGAACTCAGCAGCCAGTGGGAGGAGGGGTATGTAACTCAGCAGCCAGTGGGAGGAGGGGTAAGGAACTCAGCAGCCAGTGGGAGGAAGGGTATGTAACTCAGCAGCCAGTGGGAGGAAGGGTAAGGAACTCAGCAGCCAGTGGGAGGAGGGGTATGTAACTCAGCAGCCAGTGGGAGGAAGGGTAAGGAACTCAGCAGTCAGTGGGAGGAAGGGTATGTAACTCAGCAGCCAGTGGGAGGAAGGGTAAGGAACTCAGCAGCCAGTGGGAGGAGGGGTAAGGAACTCAGCAGCCAGTGGGAGGAGAGGTATGTAACTCAGCAGCCAGTGGGAGGAGAGGTATGTAACTCAGCAGCCAGTGGGAGGAGAGGTATGTAACTCAGCAGCCAGTGGGAGGAAGGGTAAGTAACTCACGTCATGTTACAGCGCCAGAGGCCTTTTCAAAACAACGAATCTGGAACCTAGTTTTTCAATATAAATGCCTCTGTATTTACTCTGTATATGTCCTGTCCTTGTTCTGCTCTGCTTGCCGAGTGGTTGGCTGGAAGTCTAGGAGGGTGAGGACGTAGTGTATTAGCAGTCTCTACCCAGACCCTCCCGTGGACCTCCATCTCCTGGTGTTTAACCCTGACTCTATTGGAGCCCTGCAGTGATTACTGGACACACACACACAGACCTGTCCCACAGGACACTGATTGTCCTGCACCTCCCAGGCGAGGGGAGTGGATACACACAAACGTACAGGCGTACACACACCAAGCCACACAAACACACACACACACAAAGTCACACAAACACACACACACGAAGCCACACAAACACACACATAGCACAATGCTGACGAATGAACTCCTGGCCCTGCCAAGTCTAATTAACAGTCAGTGCTGCACCGACCAGTAGCTCCTCTCATCCTCTCCTCGCCTCTCCTCCTCTCCTCTCATCCTTTCCTCCTCTCCTTTCCTCCTCTTCTCCTCCTTTCCGCCTCTCCTCTCCTCTCCTCTCCTCCTCTCCTCTCCTCTCCTCTCCTCTCCTCTCCTCTCCTCTCCTCTCCTCTCCTCTCCTCTCCTCCTCCTCTCCTCTCCTCCCTCCTCTCCTCTCCTCTCCCATCTCTCCTCTCCTCTCCTCTCCCCACCTCTCCTCTCCTCACCTCCTCTCCTCTCCTTACCTCCTCTTCTCCTCTCCTCTCTTCCGTTTGTTAGTTTGTTGAGGAGGGGAAGAAACACAGTTCTAATCCAGTCAGTCTGGGGGCCCTGGGGGTATCAGGGTTGTGTTTTGATTTCTCCTCTCCTCTCCTCTCCTCTCCTCTCCTCTCCTCTCCTCTCCTCTCCTCTCCTCTCCTCTCCTCTCCTCTCCTCTCCTCTCCTCTCCTCTCCTCCTCTCCTCTCCTCTCCTCTCCTCTCGTCCGTTTGTTAGTTTGTTGAGGAGGGGAAGAAACACAGTTGTAATCCAGTCAGTCTGGGGGCCCTGGGGGTATCAGGGTTGTGTTTTGATTTCTCCTCTCCTCTCCTCTCCTCTCCTCTCCTCTCCTCTCCTCTCCTCTCCTCTCCTCTCCTCTCCTCTCCTCTCCTCTCCTCTCCTCTCCCCACCTCTCTTCTCCTCTCGTCCGTTTGTTAGTTTGTTGAGGAGGGGAAGAAACACAGTTCTAATCCAGTCAGTCTGGGGGCCCTGGGGGTATCAGGGTTGTGTTTTGATTTCTCCTCTCCTCTCCTCTCCTCTCCTCTCCTCTCCTCTCCTCTCCTCTCCTCTCCTCTCCTCTCCTCTCCTCTCCTCTCCTCTCCTCTCCTCTCCTCCTCCCTCTCCTCTCCTCTCCCACCTCTCCTCTCCTCTCCTCTCCCCACCTCTCCTCTCCTCACATCCTCTCCTCTCCTTACCTCCTCTTCTTCTCCTCTCCTCTCGTCCGTTTGTTAGTTTGTTGAGGAGGGGAAGAAACACAGTTGTAATCCAGTCAGTCTGGGGGCCCTGGGGGTATCAGGGTTGTGTTTTGATTTCTGCTCTCCTCTCCTCTCCTCTCCTCTCCTCTCCTCTCCTCTCCTCTCCTCTCCTCTCCTCTCCTCTCCTCTCCTCTCCTCTCCTCTCCCCACCTCTCCCCTCTCCTCTCCTCTCCTCTCCTCTCCTCTCCTCTCCTCTCCTCTCCTCTCCTCTCCTCTCCTCTCCTCTCCTCTCCTCTCCTCTCCTCTCCTCTCCTCTCCTCTCCTCTCCTCTCCTCTCCTCTCCTCTCCTCTCCTCTCCCCACCTCTCCTCTCCTCTCCTCTCCTCTCCCCACCTCTCCTCTCCTCTCCCTCTCCTCTCGTCCGTTTGTTAGTTTGTTGAGGAGGGGAAGAAACACAGTTCTAATCCAGTCAGTCTGGGGGCCCTGGGGGTATCAGGGTTGTGTATTGATTTCTGCTCTCCTTGCCTCTCTTCCTCCCTCAGCTTGTATTGGTGCTCCCTATCCTTCAGCTGCTGAGTAAAACAGCGGAGTGATCTGTGACTGAGGATGCATCCCAAATGGCACCCTATTCCCTATATAGTGCACTACTTTAGACCAGAGCCCTATGGAACCCTATTCCCTATATAGTGCACTACTTTAGACCAGAGCCCTATGGAACACTATTCCCTACATAGTGCACTACTTTAGACCAGAGCCCTATGGAACCCTATTCCCTATATAGTGCACTACTTTAGACCAGAGCCCTATGGAACCCTATTCCCTATATAGTGCACTACTTTAGACCAGAGCCCTATGGAACCCTATTCCCTATATAGTGCACTACTTTAGACCAGAACCCTATTCCCTATATAGTGCACTACTTTAGACCAGAACCCTATTCCCTATATAGTGCACTACGGTATTGAACACAGTTTATCCCGTCTTACATTTAATTGATTATTTACGTTAAAAAAAAACTAAAGTTGGATTAGGAAAGTTGTTTGAAATGTTTGGATCAAGATTACAGGTAACTTATTAGATATTTTGTATTCATGTTGCGCGAGTTGGAACCTGTGTTTTTCTGATTCAAATGTGCCAAATAAATGGACATTTTGGATATATAACGCCAGAATTTATCGAACAAAAGGACCGTTTGTGATGTTTATGGGACATATTGTAGTGCCAACAGAAGAAGATCTTCAAAGGTAAGGCATGAATTATATAGTTATTTCTGCGTTTTGTGTCACGCCTAGTGGGTTGAATTGTTATTGTCATGTGTTTGTTTGATGGGGTGCTGTCCTCAGATAATAGCATGGTTTGCTTTCGCTGTAAAGCCTTTTTTAAATCTGACATGGTGGCTAGATTAACAAGAAGTTAAGTTTTAATTTGGTGTATTGCACTTGTGAATGTATGAAAGTTAAATATTTCTAATCATTTTTAAAAATTTCGCGCTCTGCCATTTCACCGGAGGTTGTCGAAACGTTCCGCTAGCGGAACACCTAGCCTATAACTAGCAATGCAAATTACTCTGAGTTACGAATAATATTAATACACATATCATACACGTACTGTTAGCTAGCTAGCCAGCCAACTAACGTTAGCTAGATAGCTAACAGTACGCTTTGACTTGCAATGAAAATGATTTTCTGACAAAATTAGAAACTTATAATATCTGAAAATGTAACTAGACTCTTGCCCGTATACAAGGATTCTCCCTCTTTGTCACGATTGCCATGGTTGCCCTTAGTTTGTAGATGTAATCTGGAGACAGGTGTTTTATACAACAGACTTCTTCTGTGTGTTCTCTTTTCGACTCCCTCTGCATATTTGCAATCAAACGGCAGAATTTTCTCTATCTCCTTAGCTATCATATTCTGCTTCCACCCATTTCAAAATTCAGTCCTCCAGACAGTGCAGAGCGACACTTAGTAACTTTAGTAACACTTTTGCAGTTCTCCGTGATATCTTAAAAAAAAAAAGCTGCATTAGAAAAGATTACCTACACATACTGAGCAACTCATGTTATAGACAGAAGCGCGCTACATGGCAGACCAATCCAAACTCATCTCACGGAATGTCCATCCATTATCTCAGCCAATCATAGCTAGCGGGAAGTGTTCCAGAAGGCCTTTTTCAACAACAAAAAAAGGTCATTTTGATTTAAAAAAAATACAAAAATGTTTACGTTCAAATGCCACACCTGTGAACTAGTGACGCGCCATGTGCCTTGTTTCCTGAAAAGAGTCACATTTATATATGTGTATCGACAGTACAGTGCATTCAGAAAGTATTCAGACCTTGTTACGTTACAGTCTTATTCTAAAATGTATTACATATTTTCTTCCCTCAATCTACACACAATACCCAATAATGACAACGCGAAAACAGGTTGGACAGACACCTCTTTATACAAGGTCCCACAGTTGACAGTGCATGTCAGAGCAAAGACCAAGCCATGAGGTCAAAGGAATTGTCCGTAGAGCTCCGAGACAGGATTGTGTGGAGGCACAGGGTGTGCCATTTGGGAGACATGCTGTTGCCATCTGTCTCTCCCTCCTGTCTCCACCAACGAAACATGTCCTCTACCTCTCCCTCCTGTCTCCACCAACCCAACATGTCCTCTACCTCTCCCTCCTGTCTCCACCAACCCAGCATGTCCTCTACCTCTCCCTCCTGTCTTCACCAACCCAGCATGTCCTCTACTTCCCCCTCTCCCTCCTGTCTCCACCAACCCAACGTCTCCCCTACTGCTCCCTCCAAGGTCAAGATAAACAACTCTTCCTGCTCTTTGACTAATGCAGACATTTAAAGACCAGAGTCTCAATTAATCTACAGGCTTTTAATCTGCTGTCTTTTAATCTACTGTTTTTTTTTTACCTCAGTGGGAAGAAGGAAAGGACAGGGCTGCGTGGAGACGCTCGCTGTCATCCGGGCCATACACACTAAGTGGAACAGAGAAACCCAGTCAGTCTGTGATCTGAAAGGTCATTAGGACGATAAGGATCAAAGAGGAAGGATTTTACAGGAAGCTTAATAGCTCCTAGACACAGGGATGCATTCGTGAGGAGGGGGTTGGAGATCGTACTGCGGGGAGGAAAACACGTTTGACGTCCAGCCTGCCTGTAGACAGTGCAGGTTCCACTTTAATCTCTCAGGCAAAATAGGTTTTCTCTCAATGAGAATGACCTGTATAAATAAAAATGAAAATAAACACTTTTCATATAGGCGTTGAAATCAGAGATGAGGTTGGTCGAGCAGTTAAGGCTGCCACCTTCAGTTTATATGCTACCCTGTGTGGGATTGAGTCCCGGCTCCATCAGTATTCACACATTCTCGCTGTTCATTTTCCAATAAAACTGGGGAAAAAAATACTTTATAAAAGAAATGTAAACAATCTGAGCAGCTGAATACTTTATATATATATATACAGTGGGGAGAACAAGTATTTGACACACTGCCGATTTTGCAGGTTTTCCTACTTACAAAGCATGTAGAGGTCTGTAATTTTTATCATAGGTACACTTCAATTATGAGAGATTAAGTAATTATGATTTTTAAGTAATTAATTTGCATTGTATTGCCTGACATAAGTATTTGATACACCAGAAAAGCAGAACTTAATATTTGGTAAAGAAACCTTTGTTTGCAATTACAGAGATCATACGTTTCCTGTAGTTCTTGACCAGGTTTCCACACACTGCAGCAGGGATTTTGGCCCACTCCTCCATACAGACCTTCTCCAGATCCTTCAGGTTTCGGGGCTGTCGCTGGGCAATACGGACTTTCAACTCCCTTCAAAGATGTTCTATTGGGTTCAGGTCTGGAGACTGGCTAGGCCACTCCAGGACCTTGAGATGCTTCTTACAGAGCCACTCCTTAGTTGCCCTGGCTGTGTGTTTCGGGTCGTTGTCATGCTGGAAGACCAAGCCACGACCCATCTTCAATGCTCTTACTGAGGGAAGGAGGTTGTTGGCCAAGATCTCGAGATACATGGCCCCATCCATCCTCCCCTCAATACGGTGCAGTCGTCCTGTCCCCTTTGCAGAAAAGCATACCCAAACATGCTTCACGGTTGGGATGGTGTTCTTGGGGTTGTACTCATCCTTCTTCTTCCTCCAAACACGGCGAGTGGAGTTTAGACCAAAAAGCTCTATTTTTGTCTCATCAGACCACATGACCTTCTCCCATTCCTCCACTGGATCATCCAGATGGTCATTGGCAAACTTCAGACGGGCCTGGACATGCGCTGGCTTGAGCAGGGGGACCTTGCGTGCGCTGCAGGATTTTAATCTATGACGGAGTAGTGTGTTACTAAAGGTTTTCTTTGAGACTGTGGTCCCAGCTCTCTTCAGGTCATTGACCAGCTCCTGTCGTGTAGTTTTGGGCTGATCCCTCACCTTCCTCATGATCATTGATGCCCCACAAGGTGAGATCTTGAATGGAGCCCCAGACCGAGGGTGATTGACCGTCATCTTGAACTTCTTCCATTTTCTAATAATTGCGCCAACAGTTGTTGCCTTCTCACCAAGCTGCTTGCCTATTGTCCTGTAGCCCATCTCAGCCTTGTGCAGGTCTACAATTTGATATCTGATGCCCTTACACAGCCCTCTGGTCTTGGCCATTGTGGAGAGGTTGGAGTCTGTTTGATTGAGTGTGTGGACAGGTGTCTTTTATACAGGTAACGAGTTCAAACAGGTGCAGTTAATACAGGTAATGAGTGGAGAACAGGAGGGCTTCTTAAAGAAAAACGAACAGGTCTGAGAGATGGAATTCTTACTAGTTGGTAGGTGATCAAACACTTATGTCATGCAATAAAATGCTAATTAATTACTTAAAAATCATACAATGTGATTTTCTCTCACAGTTGAAGTGTACCTATGATAAAGATTACTGACCTCTACATGCTTTGTAAGTAGGAAAACCTACAAAATTGGCAGTATTTCAAATACAAATACAGTGCCCTCCACTAATGTTTGCACCCTTGGTAAATATTAGCAAAACGGGCTGTGAATAAAATGTCTTTGCCGTTTATCCTCTTGGTTTTTCATTCAAAATATTCACAAAAATCAAACCTTTAATTCAAGTAAAAATATTGTGAAATATAATTGTGAAATAAATTAACTAAAATATTTTTTCTCAGAAACATGCCTGCCACAATTTTTGGGGAATTCTTATAAGTAAAATCTAAAATCCCATTCATATTTTATGTTTTTAAGTTCACCTGAGTGATTAGGAACAATTAAGTGGTAAGCCATGACTTCCTGTTTCACTGGGGTATAAATACGAGGTGACACACAGGCCAAGTTCCCATAGTCATCCATCACAATGGGAAAGACCTGAGAATACAGTAATGATTTTCAACAAAAGGTTGTTGAGCTGCAAAAAAAAAATCAGGAAATGGCTATAAGAAAAGAGCTCAACGGTTGAAAATGCCCATTTCCACTATCAGGGCGATAATTAAGAAGTTTAAAGCAACTGGAGATGTTTACAATGGCCCTGGAAGAGGACGTGTGTCTATATTGACCCCAAGCACAGTGAGGAGGAGGATTCGAGTGGCCAAAAAAATCACCAATGATCACAGCTGGAGAATTGCAGACATTAGTTGGATCTTGGGGTCAGAAAGTCTCCAAATTTACAATCAGACACCACCTACATAACCACAAGTTGTTTAGGAGGGTTGTCATTAAAAAAGCCTTTGATGTCATCAAACAACAAACTCAAGCGCCTACAGTTTGACAAACGTTACTGGAACTTTCAATGGGACCAGGTTCTATGGTCAGATTAGACCAACATAGAGTTTCAATGGGACCAGGTTCTATGGTCAGATTAGACCAACATAGAGTTTCAATGGGACCAGGTTCTATGGTCAGATGAGACCAACATAGAGTGTCAATGGGACCAGGTTCTATGGTCAGATGAGACCAACGTGGAGTTTCAATAGGACCAGGTTCTATGGTCAGATGAGACCAACATGGAGTTTCAATGGGACCAGGTTCTATGGTCAGATGAGACCAACATAGAGTTTCAATGGGACCGGGTTCTATGGTCAGATGAGACCAACATGGAGTTTCAATGGGACTGGGTTCTATGGTCAGATGAGACCAACATAGAGTTTCAATGGGACCGGGTTCTATGGTCAGATGAGACCAACATAGAGTTTCAATGGGACCAGGTTCTATGGTCAGATGAGACCAACATAGAGTTTCAATGGGGGACCGGGTTCTATGGTCAGATGAGACCAACATAGAG
This sequence comes from Oncorhynchus tshawytscha, assembly GCF_018296145.1. Classification (NCBI taxonomy): domain Eukaryota; kingdom Metazoa; phylum Chordata; class Actinopteri; order Salmoniformes; family Salmonidae; genus Oncorhynchus; species Oncorhynchus tshawytscha. Next base: position 2,281,335 of record NC_056429.1, on the reverse strand, counting down.
TTTCAATGGGACCAGGTTCTATGGTCAGATGAGACCAACATAGAGTTTCAATGGGACCAGGTTCTATGGTCAGATGAGACCAACATAGAGTTTCAATGGGACCAGGTTCTATGGTCAGATGAGACCAACATAGAGTTTCAATGGGACCAGGTTCTATGGTCAGATGAGACCAACATAGAGTTTCAATGGGACCGGGTTCTATGGTCAGATGAGACCAACATAGAGTTTCAATGGGACCAGGTTCTATGGTCAGATTAGACCAAAATAAAGCTTTTTGGAAACAAACACAAGAGGTGAGTTTGGTGTAGACAGAAAGATAGCCATGCAGAAAAGTACTTAATCTCCACTGTAAAGTATGGTGGTGAGTCTTTGATGTTGTGGGGCTGTTCTTCTTCCAAAGGCCCTGGACAACTTGTTAAGAAACATGATATCATGGACTCCATCAAGTACCAGCAGATATTAAATCAAAACCTGACTGCCTCTGCGAGGAAGCTAAAACTGGGCCGTGGTTGAATCTTCTAGCAGGACAATGATCCAACGCACACCTCAAAATCAACACAAAAATGGTTCACCGACCACAGAATCAAGGTTTTTTTCCATGGCCATCCCCGTCCCCTGACCTAAACCCCATAGAGAACCTGTGTGATGAGCTGCAGAGGAGAGTCTGGGAATCTGAAGAATCTGGAGAGATTCTGTATGGAGGAATGGTCTCAGATCCCTTGTCATGTGTTCTGTGAGGCAAAAAAGTATTTAGTCAGCCACCAATTGTGCAAGTTCTCCCATTTAAAAAGATGAGAGAGGCCTGTAATTTTCATCATAGGTACACTTCAACTATGACAGACAAAATTAGGGGAAAAAATCCAGAAAATCACATTGTAGGATTTTTAATTAATTTATTTGCAAATTATGGTGGAAAATAAGTATTTGGTCACCTACAAACAAGCAAGATTTCTGGCTCTCACAGACCTGTAACTACTTCTTTAAGAGGCTCCTCTGTCCTCCACTCGTTACCTGTATTAATGGCACCTGTTTGAACTTGTTATCACAATTGGTGGCTGACTTTTTGCCCCACTGTAGATAGTGTGGAATATAGAAAATGCTGACACACTGGTTTAAACTTATCCTCAAAGTGGTGAATTCTCGCTGAGAATTTAGATCTGCGGCGCTTCTCGTTTTATAGAATCCTTAGGCCCGGTTTAAAGAACTGCTGTAACGTCTCTTGCCTAGGTAGGCTCGTTTCCATCTGCCTCAAGTGAGTTAACCCTATTGGATCAGTGATTGGGCTGGGAGACCCAGGTTCAAGACCTGCACTAGGCATGGTACTTTCACTGTTGATGATTCTGGAACTATATTATGATTCTATAGAACTGTAATATGATTCTGGAACTATATTATGATTCTATAGAACTGTATCATGATTCTGGAACTGTATTATGATTCTATAGAACTGTATCATGATTCTGGAACTATATTATGATTCTATAGAACTGCATCATGATTCTGGAAGTCACTCTCATTTATTGCAGCATGATACCAATACCATCATCCCCATCACCATGACCTCAGACTCCAGGTATGTCTAGCTCCATGGGATCAATACTACTGCTGCTCCTTGCTCCGACTCTCCAATCAGCTCCTGAATGGACAAATTACATTGTTTTTCTCTTATATTCTGTTTGTCCTCTAGATTCTAGGCAGACATGTATCTGCAACATAATCAGTTTCAGAGTAATACAACTAACCACTTGCACGATCTTAAGTAGCCTGGTCCCAGATCAGTTTGTGCCGAATATCAATGGCCATAGATATGAAGCACAAACAGATTTAGGATCAGACTGGAGTTTAAAGGGCAATTTAGCAATATCATATATCTATATATATATATAAAAAATATATATATATATATATTATATATATATATATATAAATAGATATTTCTGCAGTGTCAGTGGAAGCATAACTAACCCTGTTACATTGGCATGGGAAACACACGTTTACATTGCCTCAGCAAGTTGAATAAACAATAAACAAAAATTAACAGTAAACATTACACTCACAAGTGTTTCAAAAGAATATAGACTTGTCAAATGTTATATTATTGGCTATGTATAGTGTTGCCCTTTTCTTGTGGCAACAGGTCACAAATCTTGCTGCTGTGATGCACATATTTCACCCAGTAGAACATCTAGGCCATGTTCTGTTATAATCTCCACCCGGCACAGCCAGAAGAGGACTGGCCACCCCACATAGCCTGGTTCCTCTCTAGGTTTCTTCCTAGGTTTTGGCCTTTCTAGGGAGTTTTTCCTAGCCACCGTGCTTCTACACCTGCATTGCTTGCTGTTTGGGGTTTTAGGCTGGGTTTCTGTATAGCACTTTGAGATATCAGCTGATGTATGAAGGGCTATATAAATAAATTAGATTTGACATGGGAGTTTATCAAACGTTGATTTGTATTTTATTTCTTTGTGGGTCTGTGTAATCTGAGAGAAATATGTCTCTCTAATATGGTCATACATTGGGCAGGAGGTTAGGAAATGCAGCTCAGTTTCCACCTCATGTTGTGGGCAGTGTGTACATGGCCTGTCTTCTCTTGAGAGCCATGTCTGCCTACGGCGGCCTCTTTAAATAGCAAGTCTATGGTCACTGAGTCTGTACATAGTCAAAGCTTTTCTTAATTTTGGGTCAGTCACAGTAGTCAGGTATTCTGCCACTGTGTACTCTCTGTTTCCGGAGTTTCAAGTAATTATCTTTTTGTTTTCTCATGATTTGGTTGGGTCCAATCATGTTGCTGTCCTGGGGTCCTGTGGGGTCTGTTTTTTTTTCTTCCGAATTCTGTCGGGATCTTCATGAAATGGGTTTCCATGGCTGAGCATCTGCAAGCAAGCCTAAAATCACCATGTGCAATGCCAAGCGTCGGCTGGAGTGGTGTAAAGCTCGCCGCCATTGGACTCTGGAGCAGTGGAAACGCGTTCTCTGGAGTGATGCCACCATGTGGCAGTCCGACGGATGAATCTGGGCTTGACAGATTCCAAGAGAACGCTACCTGCCCCAATGCATAGTGCCAACTGTAAAGTTTGGTGGAGGAGGAATAATGGTCTGGGGCTGTTTTTCATTGTTCGGGCTAGGCCCCTTAGTTCCAGTAAAGGGAAATCTTAACGCTACAGCATACAATGACATTCTAGACGACTCTGTGCTTCAAACTCTGTTGCAACAGTTTGGGGAAGGCCCTTTCCTGTTTCAGCATGACAATGCCCCCTTGTACAAAGTGAGGTCCATACAGAAATGGTTTGTTGAGATCGGTGTGGAAGACCTTGACTGGCCTGCACAGAGCCCTGACCTCAACCCCATAAAACACATTTGGGATGAATTGGAACGCCAACTGCGAGCCAGGCCTAATCGCCCAACATCAGTGCCTGACCTCACTAATGCTCTTGTGGCTGAATGGAAGCAAGTCCCAAGTTCCAACATCTAGTGGAAAGCCTTCCCAGAAGAGTGGAGGCTGTTATAGCAGCAAAGGGGGGGACCAACTCCATATTATTGCCAATGATTTTGGAATGAGATTTTCGACGAGCAGGTGTCCACATACTTTTGGTCTTGTAATGTAGTTCTTTATGTGCTCTAAGATGGAATTTGTAGTCCTGACAACTGGACCTTATTTGGAACACCGTTATTTTGGTCTTACTGATATTTACTGTCAGGGCCCAGGTCTGTCAGGGCCCAGGTCTGTCAGGGCCCAGGTCTGTCAGGGCCCAGGTCTGACAGAATCTGTGCAGAAGATCTAGGTGCTGCTGTAGGCCCTCCTTCGTTGGTGGACAGAAGCACCAGATGATCAGTGAACAGTAGACATTTGACTTCAAATCAAATGAAAGTTTATTGATTTTGTACACAATTCAAATCAAATCAAATTTTATTTGTCACATTCTTTGTGAACAGCAGGTGTAGACTAACAGTGAAATGCTTACTTACAGGCCTTACTTCCTAACAATGCAGAGAGAAAAATGTATAACTCAAGGAATAAATACACAATGAGTAACGATAAGAAAATAGAGAAATCATCCCTGAAAAACATCCCCACAGCATGATGATGCTTCACTGTGTTGATGGCGCCAGGTTTCCTCCAGACGTGACGCTTGGCATTCAGGTCAAAGAGTTCAATCTTGGTTTCATCAGACCAGAGAATCTTGTTTCTGATGGTCTGAGAGTCCTTTGGGGGGCTTTTGACAAACTCCAAGCAGGCTGTCATGTACCTTTTACTGAGGAGTGGCTTCCATCTGGCCACTCTACCATAAATGCCTGATTGGTGGAGTGCTGCAGAGATGGTCCTTCTGGAAGGTTCTCCCATCTCCACAGAGGAACTCTGGAGCTCTGTCAGAGTGACCATCGGGTTCTTGGTCACCTCCCTGACCAAATGCCCTTCTCCCTCGATTGCTTAGTTTGGCTGGGCAACCAGCTCTAGGAAGAATCTTGGTGGTTCCAAACATCTTCCATTTTTGAATGATGGAACTGTGTTCTTCGGGACCTTCAATGCTGTAGAAATGTTTTGGTGCCCTTCCCCAGATCTATGCCTCGACACAATCCTGTCTCGGAGCGCTACGGACAATTCCTTCGACCTCATGGCTCGGTTTTTGCTCTGACATGCACTGTCAACTGTGGGACCTTATATAGACAGGTGTCTGTGCCTTTCCAAATTATGTCCAATCAATTGAATTTATCACAAGTGGACTCCAATCAAGTTGTAGAAACATCATAAGGATGATCAATGGAAACAGGATGCACCTGAGCTGAATTTCGAGTCTCAAATCAAATGTTTGTTTGTTTTTCTTCACATGCTTACTTACTAGCCCTTACCCAACAATATTAAGATAAATGAGGGACAAGTAAAAAATAGATAATAAAATACAAATAATTAAAGAGCAGCAGTAGAATAACAAGAGACTATATACAGGGTGTTACGGTACAGAGTCAATGTGGAGACTATATACAGGGTATTACGGTACAGAGTCAATGTGGAGGCTATATACAGGGTGTTACGGTACAGAGTCAATGTGGAGACTATATACAGGGTATCAATGTGGAGGCTATATACAGGGTATTACGGTACAGAGTCAATGTGGAGGCTATATACAGGGGGTACCGTGAGTCAATGTGGAGATTATATACAGGGGGTACAGAGTCAATGTGGAGGCTATATACAGGGTATTACGGTACAGAGTCAATGTGGAGGCTATATACAGGGTATTACAGGGTGGAGGCTTATACAGGGGGTACTGGTACAGAGTCAATGTGGAGGCTATATACAGGGGGTACCGGTACAGAGTCAATGTGGAGGCTATATACAGGGTATTACGGTACAGAGTCAATGTAGAGGCTATATACAGGGGGTACTGGTACAGAGTCAATGTGGAGGCTATATACAGGGTATTACGGTACAGAGTCAATGTAGAGGCTATATACAGGGGGTACCGGTACAGAGTCAATGTAGAGGCTATATACAGGGTATTACGGTACAGAGTCAATGTGGAGGCTATATACAGGGTGTTACGGTACAGAGTCAATGTGGAGGCTAAATACAGGGGGTACCGGTACAGAGTCAATGTAGAGGCTATATACAGGGGTACTGGTACAGAGTCAGTGTGGAGGCTATATACAGGGGTACTGGTACAGAGTCAATGTGGAGGCTATATACAGGGGGTACCGGTACAGAGTCAATGTGGAGGCTATATACAGGGGGTACCGGTACAGAGTCAATGTGGAGGCTATATACAGGGGGTACCGGTACAGAGTCAATGTGGAGGCTATATACAGGGGTACTGGTACAGAGTCAATGTGGAGGTTATATACAGGGGGTACCGTTACAGAGTCAATGTGGAGGTTATATACAGGGGGTACCAGTACAGAGTCAATGTGGAGACTATATACATGGGGTACCAGTACAGAGTCAATGTGGAGACTATAGACAGGGGGTACTGGTACAGAGTCAATGTGGAGGCTATATACAGGGTGTTACGGTACAGAGTCAATGTGGAGGCTATATACAGGGGGTACCGGTACAGAGTCAATGTGGAGGCTATATACAGGGGGTACCGGTACAGAGTCAATGTGGAGGCTATATACAGGGGGTACCGGTACAGAGTCAATGTGGAGGCTATATACAGGGGGTACTGGTACAGAGTCAATGTGGAGGCTATATACAGGGAGTACTGGTACAGAGTCAATGTGGAGGCTATATACAGGGGGTACTGGTACAGAGTCAATGTGGAGGCTATATACAGGGGGTACTGGTACAGAGTCAATGTGGAGGCTATATACAGGGGGTACTGGTACAGAGTCAATGTGGAGGCTATATACAGGGGTACTGGTACAGAGTCAATGTGGAGGCTATATACAGGGGGTACTGGTACAGAGTCAATGTGGAGGCTATATACAGGGGGTACCGGTACAGAGTCAATGTGGAGGCTATATACAGGGGGTACCGGTACAGAGTCAATGTGGAGGCTATATACAGGGTGTACTGGTACAGAGTCAATGTGGAGGCTATATACAGGGGGTACCGGTACAGAGTCAGTGTGGAGGCTATATACAGGGGGTACTGGTACAGAGTCAATGTGGAGGCTATATACAGGGGGTACCGGTACAGAGTCAGTGTGGAGGCTATATACAGGGGGTACCGCGGTACTGAGTCAATGTGGAGGCTATATACAGCGGGTACCGGTACAGAGTCAATGGGGAGGCTATATACAGGGGGTACAGGAACAGAGTCAATGTGGAGGCTATATACAGGGGGTACCGATACAGAGTCAATGTGGAGGCTATATACAGGGGGTACCGATACAGAGTCAATGTGGAGGCTATATACAGGGGGTTCCGATACAGAGTCAATGTGGCAACGGTTAGTCGAGGTAATTGAGGTAGTATGTACATGTCAGTAGAGTTATTAAAGGGACTATGCATAGATAAAAACAGAGAGTAACAACAGCGTAAAAGGGGGGGGTAAATGCAAATGGTCTTGTTAGCCATTTGATTAGCTGTTCAGGAGTCTTATGACGAGGAGGTAGAAGCTGTTTAGAAGCATCTTGGACCTAGACTTGGTGCTCCGGTACCGCTTGCCGTGTGGTAGCAGAGAGAACAGTCTATGACTAGGGTGGCTGGAGTCTTTGACAATTTTTAGGGCCTTCCTCTGACACCGCCTGGTATAAAGGTCCTGGATGGCAGGAAGCTTGGCCCCGGTGATGTACTGGTCTGTACGCACTGTACCCTCTGTAGTGCCTAGCGGTCGGAGGCCAAGCAGTTGCCATACCAGGCAGTGATGCAACCCGTCAGGATGCTCTCGATGGTGCAGCTGTAGAACCTTTTGAGGATCTGAGGACCCATTCAGTCTCCTGAGGGGTAATAGGCTTTGTCGTGTCCTCTTCATGACTGTCTTGGTGTGTTTGGACCATGATAATTTGTTGGTGATGTGGACACCAAGGAACTTGGAGCTCTCAACCTGCTCCACTACAGCCCGTCAATGAGAATGGGGGTGTGCTCAGTCCTTCTTTTCCTGTAGTCCACAATCATCTCCTTTGTCTTGATCACGTTGAGGAAGAGGTTGTTGTCCTGGCACCACACGGCCAGGTCTCTGACCTCCTCCCTATAGGCTGTCTCATCGTTGTCGGTGATCAAGACTACCCCAGTTGTGTCATCAGAAAACTTAATGATGGTGTTGGAGTCGTGTTTGGCCACACAGTCGTGAGTGAACAGGGAGTACAGGAGTGTGCTGAGCACGCACCCCTGAGGAGCCCCTGTGTTGAGGATCAGTGTGGCGGATGTGTTGTTACCTACCCTTACCGCCTGGGGGCAGGAAGTCCAGGATCCAGTTGCAGAGGGAGGTATTTAGTCCCAGGGTCCTTAGCTTAGTGATGAGCTTTGAGGGCACAATGGTGTTGAACGTTGAGCTGTAGTTAATGAACAGAATTCTCACTTAGGTGTTCCTTTTGTCCAGGAGTGAAAGGGAAGTGTGGAGTGCAATAAAGAAAGCATCATCTGTGTATCTGTTGGTGCGGTATGCAAATTGGAGTGGGTCTAGGGTTTCTGGCATAATGGTGTTGATGTGAGCCATGACCAGCCTTTCAAAGCACGTCGTACAGACGTGAGTGCTACGGGGCGGTAGACACTTAGGCAGGTTAACTTAGTGTTCTTGAGCACAAGGACGTTGGTGGTCTACTTGAAACATGTTGGTATTACAGACTCAGTCAGGGAGAGGTTGAAAGTGTAAATGAAAACACGTCCTAGCAAAGGGTCTGAAACTTATGAAAATAAGGTATCCGTTAATTTTTCAATTTTTTGTACCTGTCATTATGGGGTATTGTGATGTCATTATTGTGTGTAGATTGATGAGGTAAAATACATTTTAGAATAAAGCTGTAACGCAACAAAATGTGGAAAAAGTCAAGGGGTCTGTATACTTTACGAAAATATAACATGTACAGTCTGGTCCCATGTTTCATGAGCTGAAATAAAAGATCCCAGAAATGTTCCATACACACAAAAAGCTTATTTCTCTCAAATTCTGTGCACAAATTTGGTTACATCCATGTTAGTGAACATTTCTCCTTTGCCAAGATAATCCATCCATCTGACAGGTGTAGCATATCAAGAAGCTGATTAAACAGCATGATCGTTACATATTTGCACCTTGTGCTTGTGACAATAAAAGGCCACTCTAAAATGCGTAGTTTTGTCACACAACACAAGCCACAGATGTTTGAAGTTTTGAGTGAGTGTGCAATTGGCATGCTGACTGAAGGAATATCCATCATAGCTGTTGCCAAAGAATTGAATGTTAATTTCTCTACCATAAGCAACGTTGTTTTAGATTATTTGGCAGTACGTCCAACTGGCCTCACAACCGCAGACCACGTAACCACGCCAACCCAGGACCTCCACATCCAGTTTCACCTGTGGAATCGTCTGAGGCCAGCAACCCTGATGAAACTGTGGGTTTGCACAACCAAATAATTTCTGCACAAACTGTCAAAAACCGTCTCAGGGAAGCTCATCTGCGTGCTCGTCGTCCTCCCCAGGGTCTTGACCTGACTGCAGTTCAGCGTCGTAACCGACTTCAATGGGCAAATGCTCACCTTCGATGGCCACTGGCATGCTGGAGAAGTGTGCTCTTCACAGATGAATCCCGGTTTCTGTAAAGGGCAGATGGCAGACAGTGTGTAAGGCGTTGTGTGGGCGAGCGGTTTGCTGATGTCAACGTTGTGAACAGAGTGTCCCATGGTGATGGTGGGGTTATGGTATGGACAGGCATAAGCTATGGACAACAAACACAATTGTATTTTATTAACAGCAATTTGAATGCACAGAGGTACTGCTACAAGATCCTGAGGCCCATTGACGTGCCATTCATCCGTCCCCATCACCTCATGATAATGCACAGCCCCATGTTGCAAGGATCTGTACACAATTCCTGGAAGCTGAAAATGTCCCAGTTCTTCCATGGCCTGCGTACTCACCAGACATGTCACCCATTGAGCATGTTTGGGATGCTCTGGATCGATGTGTATGACAGCATGTCCCAGTTCTTCCATGTCGTGCATACTCACCAGACATGATACCCATTGAGCATGTTTGGGATGCTCTGGATCGACGTGTACCAGTTCCCGCCAATATCCAGCAACTTCACACAGACATTGAAGAGGAGGGGAACAACATTCCACAGGCCACAATCAACAGCCTGATCAACTCTATGTGAAGGAGGTGTGTTGTGCTGCATGAGGCAAATGGTGGTCACACCAGATACTGACTGGTTTTCTGATCCATATCCCTACCTATATATCTGTGACCAACAGATGCATATCTGTATTCCCAGTCATGTGAAATTCAGAGATTAGGGCCTAATGAATTTATTTCAATTGACTGATTCCCTTCTATAAAATCTTTGAAATTGTTGCATGTTGCGTTCATATTTTAGTTCAGTGTACGTTGAAGAGGGTGGGGCTCAAGCTGCACCCCTGTCTCACCCCACAGATCTGAGGAAAGAAATCTGTGTGTTTATTGTCAATTTTGTTGTTTGTGTACATTGATTTTATAATGTCATATGTTTTCCCTCAACACCACCATCCTCTATCAATTTGTATATTTGACCCTCGTGCCAAATTGAGTCAAACGCTTTTTCTAAATAATTTTTAAAATTTGTTTTATTTCACCTTTATTTAACCAGGTAGGCTAGTTGAGAACAAGTTCTCATTTACAACTGCGACCTGGCCAAGATAAAGCATAGCAGTGTGAACAGACAACACAGAGTTACACATGGAGTAAACAATAAACAAGCCAATAACACAGTAGAAAAAATATATTAAAAAAATTGAAAAAAAAAGAAAAAAAATGCAAAATGCATGAGGAGGTAGGCGAATAATTACAATTTAGCAGATTAACACTGGAGTGATAAATGATCAGATGGTCATGTGCAGGTAGAGATACTGGTGTGCAAAAGAGCAGTAAAGTAAATAAATAAAAACAGTATGGGGATGAGGTAGGTAAAAATGGGTGGGTTATTTACCAATAGACTACGTACAGCTGCAGCGATCGGTTAGCTGCTCAGATAGCAGATGTTTAAAGTTGGTGAGGGAGAAAAAAGTCTCCAACTTCAACGATTTTTGCAATTCGTTCCAGTCACAGGCAGCAGAGTACTGGAAGGAAAGGCGGCCAAATGAGCATGAAAATACTTTGCTTTTGTTTTGTTTTGTTTGTTTGTCAATTAGCGTGAGTAGGGTGTAGATGTGGTCTGTCATACGGTATGTGGGTAAGAAACCAATTTGACATTTGCTCAGGATATAGTTTTCACTGAGGAAATGTTGGAGTCTGCTGTGGATGAAACTGCAGAGGATACCACTGTAGTTATTGGGGTCAGATTTGTCTCCCCTTGTGTGGATTTGTGTGATCAGACCTTGGTTCCAAATATTGGGGAAGATGCCTGAGATAAGCATGATGTTAAAGAGTTTAAGTATAGCCAATTGGAATATGTTTTTTCATTTCATTTAGGATACCATCGCTACAGGACTTTTTGGGTTGGAGGGTTTGTATTTTGTCCTGTAGTTCATTCAATGTAATTGTAGAATCCAGTGCAATTCGGGGTCTTTAATGGGTCTTTAATAGTTGATTCAAAGTTTTGCTAATTATCATGTATATGTGTTTGCTCTTGGTTCTGTGTTATAGAGCCAAAAATATTAGTGACATCGTTGATCCATACATCTCCATTTTGGATAGATAACTCTCCATGTTGTTGTTTTGGATAGGTAACTCTCCATGTTGTTGTTTTGGATAGGTAACTCTCCATGTTGTTGTTTTGGATAGGTAACTCTCCATGTTGTTGTTTTGGATAGGTAACTCTCCATGTTGTTGTTTTGGATAGGTAACTCTCCATGATGTTGTTTTGGACAGATAACTCTCCATGTTGTTGTTTTGGATAGGTAACTCTCCATGTTGTTGTTTTGGATAGGTAACTCTCCATGTTGTTGTTTTGGATAGGTAACTCTCCATGTTGTTGTTTTGGATAGGTAACTCTCCATGTTGTTGTTTTGGATAGGTAAGATAACTCTCCATGTTGTTGTTTTGGATAGGTAACTCTCCATGTTGTTGTTTTGGATAGGTAACTCTCCATGTTGTTGTTTTGGATAGGTAACTCTCCATGTTGTTGTTTTGGACAGATAACTCTCCATGTTGTTGTTTTGGATAGGTAACTCTCCATGTTGTTGTTTTGGATAGGTAACTCTCCATGTTGTTGTTTTGGATAGGTAACTCTCCATGTTGTTGTTTTGGATAGGTAACTCTCCATGTTGTTGTTTTGGATAGGTAACTCTCCATGTTGTTGTTTTGGATAGGTAACTCTCCATGTTGTTGTTTTGGATAGGTAACTCTCCATGTTGTTGTTTTGGATAGGTAACTCTCCATGTTGTTGTTTTGGATAGGTAACTCTCCATGTTGTTGTTTTGGATAGATAACTCTCCATGTTGTTGTTTTGGATAGGTAAGTCTCTCCATGTTGTTGTTTTGGATAGATAACTCTCCATGTTGTTGTTTTGGATAGATAACTCTCCATGTTGTTGTTTTGGATAGGTAACTCTCCATGTTGTTGTTTTGGATAGGTAACTCTCCATGTTGTTGTTTTGGATAGATAACTCTCCATGTTGTTGTTTTGGATAGGTAACTCTCCATGTTGTTGTTTTGGATAGGTAACTCTCCATGTTGTTGTTTTGGATAGGTAACTCTCCATGTTGTTGTTTTGGATAGGTAACTCTCCATGTTGTTGTTTTGGATAGGTAACTCTCCATGTTGTTGTTTTGGATAGGTAACTCTCCATGTTGTTGTTTTGGATAGGTAACTCTCCATGTTGTTGTTTTGGATAGGTAAGTCTCCATGTTGTTGTTTTGGATAGATAACTCTCCATGTTGTTGTTTTGGATAGGTAACTCTCCATGTTGTTGTTTTGGACAGATAACTCTCCATGTTGTTGTTTTGGATAGATAACTCTCCATGTTGTTGTTTTGGACAGATAACTCTCCATGTTGTTGTTTTGGATAACTCTCCATGTTGTTGTTTTGGAGATAACTCTCCATGTTGTTGTTTTGGATAGATAACTCTCCATGTTGTTGTTTTGGATAGATAACTCTCCATGTTGTTGTTTTGGATAGATAACTCTCCATGTTGTTGTTTTGGATAGGTAACTCTCCATGTTGTTGTTTTGGATAGGTAACTCTCCATGTTGTTGTTTTGGATAGGTAACTCTCCATGTTGTTGTTTTGGATAGGTATTGTTGTTTTGGAAGATAACTCCATGTTGTTGTTTTGGATAGATAACTCTCCATGTTGTTGTTTTGGATAGGTAACTCTCCATGTTGTTGTTTTGGATAGGTAACTCTCCATGTTGTTGTTTTGGATAGGTAACTTTCCATGTTGTTGTTTTGGATAGGTAACTCTCCATGTTGTTGTTTTGGATAGGTAACTCTCCATGTTGTTGTTTTGGATAGGTAAGGCTCTCCATGTTGTTGTTTTGGATAGGTAACTCTCCATGTTGTTGTTTTGGATAGATAACTCTCCATGTTGTTGTTTTGGATAGATAACTCTCCATGTTGTTGTTTTGGATAGGTAACTCTCCATGTTGTTGTTTTGGATAGGTAACTCTCCATGTTGTTGTTTTGGATAGGTAACTCTCCATGTTGTTGTTTTGGATAGGTAACTCTCCATGTTGTTGTTTTGGATAGATAACTCTCCATGTTGTTGTTTTGGATAGATAACTCTCCATGTTGTTGTTTTGGATAGGTAACTCTCCATGTTGTTGTTTTGGATAGATAACTCTCCATGTTGTTGTTTTGGATAGATAACTCTCCATGTTGTTGTTTTGGATAGGTAACTCTCCATGTTGTTGTTTTGGATAGGTAACTCTCCATGTTGTTGTTTTGGATAGGTAACTCTCCATGTTGTTGTTTTGGATAGATAACTCTCCATGTTGTTGTTTTGGATAGGTAACTCTCCATGTTGTTGTTTTGGATAGGTAACTCTCCATGTTGTTGTTTTGGATAGGTAACTCTCCATGTTGTTGTTTTGGATAGGTAACTCTCCATGTTGTTGTTTTGGATAGATAACTCTCCATGTTGTTGTTTTGGATAGGTAACTCTCCATGTTGTTGTTTTGGACAGATAACTCTCCATGTTGTTGTTTTGGATAGGTAACTCTCCATGTTGTTGTTTTGGATAGGTAACTCTCCATGTTGTTGTTTTGGATAGATAACTCTCCATGTTGTTGTTTTGGATAGATAACTCTCCATGTTGTTGTTTTGGATAGGTAACTCTCCATGTTGTTGTTTTGGATAGGTAACTCTCCATGTTGTTGTTTTGGATAGGTAACTCTCCATGTTGTTGTTTTGGATAGGTAACTCTCCATGTTGTTGTTTTGGATAGGTAACTCTCCATGTTGTTGTTTTGGATAGGTAACTCTCCATGTTGTTGTTTTGGATAGGTAACTCTCCATGTTGTTGTTTTGGATAGGTAACTCTCCATGTTGTTGTTTTGGATAGGTAACTCTCCATGTTGTTGTTTTGGATAGATAACTCTCCATGTTGTTGTTTTGGACAGATAACTCTCCATGTTGTTGTTTTGGATAGGTAACTCTCCATGTTGTTGTTTTGGATAGGTAACTCTCCATGTTGTTGTTTTGGATAGATAACTCTCCATGTTGTTGTTTTGGATAGGTAACTCTCCATGTTGTTGTTTTGGATAGATAACTCTCCATGTTGTTGTTTTGGATAGGTAACTCTCCATGTTGTTGTTTTGGATAGGTAACTCTCCATGTTGTTGTTTTGGATAGGTAACTCTCCATGTTGTTGTTTTGGACAGATAACTCTTCGTAATGTTGTTTGTTTCCTATTTTCCAGTTTTCCCCGAAGTGATTTTATTCTATGGATTCTTCAATTACATTGAGCTGATTTCTGAAGTGCTGTTCCTTCTCTTTCCATAGTGTATTTCTGTATTGTTTTAGTGATTCACCATAGTGAAGGCTCAGGTCTTCTGAGTCTCTGTGTTTTTGGTTGGACAGGTTTCTTAAATTATTTCTTAGGTTTTTTGCGTTCTTCATCAAACCATTTCTCCTTGTTGTTAGTATTGTCGTGGAAATGTCCTGTATTTACCAAATCATGAGAGCAAACCACCACACAAGTCAGAGTTAGTTATCATAAAGTCCATCTTTAATTATATGAGCTCCATCACAACCCTGTGACTCTCAGATCAATTCAGTGTCTATAAATTAATTCTCTTGAGAGTCCCTTACACATTGCAACTGAGATCCTTTATAGCAAAGACACCCATAGCCAGACAGCATTGGCCATAAATTATCATTCAGCTTTGTCTCCTAAACTATGTTCTTTTCTCGCTCTCAGAAC
>NC_056429.1:2108918-2258918 GCF_018296145.1 Oncorhynchus tshawytscha | reverse complement strand
ACACACCCTCTTTGGTATTGAAACCAACAGATAAAACACACCCTCTTTGGTATTGAAACCAATGGATGAAACAGACCCTCTTCGGTATTGAAACCAACGGATGAAATACACCCTCTTTGGTATTGAAACTAACAAATAAAACACACCCTCTTTGCTATTGAAACCAATGGCGGTGTGCTGTAGAAACAGCTTGTTGTGTTCATTTAACTTAGAACACAACACACCAGACACAGACGGAGGACATGATAATGTCCCATGATTGGTTCTCAGTAAAACAAATGTAAGCAGTCATAACTAATGACAGCCAGCCGGCTCCAGAGACCATGGTGCTGCTGTCACCAACATACAGGATGCTGAACAGAGGGGCCATCATCTCTCTCTCTACAGCAGGAAAAGAATCTTGCAGCAACATGAAATGTGAATTGTTATGTGGATTACAATTCATGTACATTTTTGGACATAATAATCAAGTGGACATAATACACTTTAGAACCTTTTTTAAAACTTGGATACACTAACAGTTTGAAAATTCCTTCAACAAAAGGATAATCAAATTATGATATGGTATCTGTATCTCTCTCTCTCTCTCTCTCTCTCTCTCTCTCTCTATATATATATATATATATATATATATATATCTCGCTCTCTCTTTTCTCTGTCTGTCTGTCTCTCAAACTCCCTCAGTCTCTCTCTTACTTCTCTTTCTCTCTCTTCTCTCTCTCTCTTCTCTCTCTCTTCTTCCTTTCTCTTCCCTCTCTCTTCCCTCTCGCTTCTCTCTCTCTTCTCTCTCTTCCCTCTCTGCTCTCTCTCTTCCCTCTCTGCTCTCTCTCTTCCCTTTCTCTTCCCTCTCTTTCCCTCTCTCTTCTCTCTCTCTTCTCTCTCTTCCCTCTCTGCTCTCTCTCTTCCCTTTCTCTTCCCTCTCTCTTCCCTCTCTCTTCTCTCTCTCTTCTCTCTCTTCCCTCTCTGCTCTCTCTCTTCCCTCTCTGCTCTCTCTCTTCCCTTTCTCTTCTCTCTCTCTTCTCTCTCTTCCCTCTCTGCTCTCTCTCTTCCCTCTCTCTTCTCTCTCTCTTCCCTCTTTCTTCTCTCTCTTCCCCCTCTCTTACTTCTTTTTCTATCTCTTCCCTCTCTCTTCTCTCTCTCTTCCCTCTCTCTTCTCCCTCTGCCCTTTCTCTTCCCTCTCTCTTCTCCCTCTGCCCTTTCTCTTCCCTCTCTCTTCCCTCTTTCTTCCCTCTTTCTTCTCTCTCTTCCCCCTCTCTTACTTCTCTTTCTCTCTCTTCCCTCTCTCTTCTCTCTTTCTTCCCTCTCTCTTCCCTCTCTCAATTCAATTCGCTTTATTGGCATGACGTAACAATGTACATATTGCCAAAGCTTATTTTGGATATTTACAATATAAAAATAAATAGAAAGGAGAATCAAAATTGTCAACGGGACAACAGTAACAACAATAATTAAGGGTCAAAATAACCAACACATTCAACAATAACAATAAGCATACAGTAGAGGACATGTGCAGGTTGGTTGGTCTGTCAGACACTGTCCCTCATCTTATGACAGGCAGTAATGTAGTGCGCTGCCAACCCACAGCTCTCTGGGTCCTCCCCCAACAGGACGGGTAACCTATCCTCATCAGAGAGCTCTTTGAAACCTTGAATAAGGGTTTCAAATTTGGGAAAATGACACTGTAATTGTTTTATATTCTTTACATTTTGTCAGGAAATGCAGCTCCGTCTCAGGTTCTGCTGTGGTGCAGTGGTTACACAGCCTTTCCTCTACAGGGAGCCAGGTTCTGCTGTGGTGCAGTGGTTGCACAGCCTTTCCTCTACAGGGAGCCAGGTTCTGCTGTGATGCAGTGGTTGCACAGCCTTTCCTCTACAGGGAGCCAGGTTCTGCTGTGATGCAGTGGTTGCACAGCCTTTCCTCTACAGGGAGCCAGGTTCTGCTGTGGTGCAGTGGTTGCACAGCCTTTCCTCTACAGGGAGCCAGGTTCTGCTGTGGTGCAGTGGTTGCACAGCCTTTCCTCTACAGGGAGCCAGGTTCTGCTGTGGTGCAGTGGTTACACAGCCTTTCCTCTACAGGGAGCCAGGTTCTGCTGTGGTGCAGTGGTTGCACAGCCTTTCCTCTACAGGGAGCCAGGTTCTGCTGTGGTGCAGTGGTTGCACAGCCTTTCCTCTACAGGGCCAGCTGCAGGTTCTGCTCCTTGTCCAGGTTCTGCAGTGGTTGCACAGCCTTTCCTCTACAGGGAGCCAGGTTCTGCTGTGGTGCAGTGGTTGCACAGCCTTTCCTCTACAGGGAGCCAGGTTCTGCTGTTGTCCAGTGGTTGCACAGCCTTTCCTCTACAGGGAGCCAGGTTCTGCTGTGGTGCAGTGGTTGCACAGCCTTTCCTCTACAGGGAGCCAGGTTCTGCTGTGGTTACACAGCCTTTCCTCTACAGGGAGCCAGGTTCTGCTGTGATGCAGTGGTTGCACAGCCTTTCCTCTACAGGGAGCCAGGTTTTCCTGTGTCTACCCTTCTCAATGGCAAGGCTGTGCTCACTGAGCCTGTACTTTGTCAAGGTTTTTCTAAGGTTTTGATCAGTATCCATGGTCTAATAGTTAGCCACAGTGTACTGTCGATTTAGGGCCAGATAGCACTGCATTTTGCTTTGTGTTTGTGTTTCCCAATAAGCAATATAGTTTTGTTTTGACTGTGTTGTAATTTGGTTTATTCTTATTTTGATTGGATGTTCTGGTCCTGAGGCTTAGTAGAACAGGTTAGTGAACTCAGGACCAGCTGGATGAGGGGACTGAGGCTTCAGTGTGTTAGTAGAACAGGTTAGTGAACTCAGGACCAGCTGGATGAGGGGACTGAGGCTTCAGTGTGTTAGTAGAACAGGTTAGTGAACTCAGCCCCAGGACCAGCTGGATGAGGGGACTGAGGCTTCAGTGTGTTAGTAGAATAGGTTAGTGAACTCAGGACCAGGACCAGCTGGATGAGGGGACTGAGGCTTCAGTGTGTTAGTAGAACAGGTTAGTGAACTCAGCCCCAGGACCAGCTGGATGAGGGGACTGAGGCTTCAGTGTGTTATTATAACAGGTTAGTGAACTCAGCCCCAGGACCAGCTGGATGAGGGGACTGAGGCTTCAGTGTGTTAGTAGAACAGGTTTGTGAACTCAGCCCCAGGACCAGCTGGATGAGGGGACTGAGGCTTCAGTGTGTTAGTAGAACAGGTTAGTGAACTCAGGACCAGCTGGATGAGGGGACTGAGGCTTCAGTGTGTTAGTAGAACAGGTTTGTGAACTCAGGACCAGCTGGATGAGGGGACTGAGGCTTCAGTGTGTTAGAAGAACAGGTTTGTGAACTCAGCCCCAGGACCAGCTGGATGAGGGGACTGAGGCTTCAGTGTGTTAGTAGAACAGGTTAGTGAACTCAGCCCCAGGACCAGCTGGATGAGGGGACTGAGGCTTCAGTGTGTTAGTAGAACAGGTTTGTGAACTCAGCCCCAGGACCAGCTGGATGAGGGGACTCTTTTCTTTGCTCAGCTCTTGGCATTGCAGGGCTTGGTAATGATATGAGAGGGGGTCACTGTATTTTAGATGTTTCCAAAACTGAATTGCTCTTTTTTGAGTTTTTATTATTAGTGGATGTTGGCCTAATTCTGCCCTGCATGCATTGTTTGTAGTTTTCCTCTGGACATGTAGGAGAATCTTACAGAACTCTGCATGCAGGGTTTCAATGGGGTGTTTGTCCCATTTGATTAAATCTTGTTTTGCAAGTGGACCCCACAACTCGCTGCCATAAAGTGCCATTGGTTCAATGACACATTCAATTAGTTTTAGCCACATTTTAAAAGGTATTTCAATTTGAATGAGTTTTTTAATGGCGTAGAATGCCCTGCATGCTTTCTCTCTAAGTTCATTCACTGCCTCATTAAGGTGTCCAGTTGAGCTTATATTTAAACCTCAGTAATTGTAGTGTGTACAGTATTCTATATATTTAAACCTCAGTAATTGTAGTGTGTACAGTACTCTATATATTTAAACCTCAGTAATTGTAGTGTGTACAGTATTCTATATATTTAAACCTCAGTAATTGTAGTGTGTACAGTACTCTATATATTTAAACCTCAGTAATTGTAGTGTGTACAGTACTCTATATATTTAAACCTCAGTAATTGTAGTGTGTACAGTATTCTATATATTTAAACCTCAGTAATTGTAGTGTGTACAGTACTCTATATATTTAAACCTCAGTAATTGTAGTGTGTGCAGTACTCTATATATTTAAACCTCAGTAATTGTAGTGTGTACAGTACTCTATATATTTAAACCTCAGTAATTGTAGTGTGTACAGTATTCTATATATTTAAACCTCAGTAATTGTAGTGTGTACAGTACTCTATATATTTAAACCTCAGTAATTGTAGTGTGTACAGTATTCTATATATTTAAACCTCAGTAATTGTAGTGTGTGCAGTACTCTATATATTTAAACCTCAGTAATTGTAGTGTGTACAGTATTCTATATATTTTGTACCAATTGAGAACTTTGGTCCAATTCCCTGAGATCTGGATCTTCTCTGGAAAATCATTATTTTAGCCTTTTGGGGGTTTACTGCCAGGGCCCAGGTCTCTCTAGGAGTCTCTACAGTCTGTTCAGTCTGTTCTCCGTGCTGCAGCTTCTCTCTAGGAGTCTCTACAGTCTGTTCAGTCTGTTCTCCGTGCTGCAGCTTCTCTCTAGGAGTCTCTACAGTCTGTTCAGTCTGTTCTCTGTGCTGTAGCTTCTCTCTAGGAGTCTCTACAGTCTGTTCAGTCTGTTCTCCGTGCTGCAGCTTCTCTCTAGGAGTCTCTACAGTCTGTTCAGTCTGTTCTCTGTGCTGCAGCTTCTCTCTAGGAGTCTCTACAGTCTGTTCAGTCTGTTCTCTGTGCTGTAGCTTCTCTCTAGGAGTCTCTACAGTCTGTTCTCTGTGCTGCAGCTTCTCTCTAGGAGTCTCTACAGTCTGTTCTCCGTGCTGCAGCTTCTCTCTAGGAGTCTCTACAGTCTGTTCTCTGTGCTGTAGCTTCTCTCTGGGAGTCTCTACAGTCTGTTCTCTGTGCTGTAGCTTCTCTCTGGGAGTCTCTACAGTCTGTTCTCTGTGCTGTAGCTTCTCTCTAGGAGTCTCTACAGTCTGTTCTCTGTGCTGTAGCTTCTCTCTAGGAGTCTCTACAGTCTGTTCAGTCTGTTCTCTGTGCTGCAGCTTCTCTCTAGGAGTCTCTACAGTCTGTTCAGTCTGTTCTCTGTGCTGTAGCTTCTCTCTGGGAGTCTCTACAGTCTGTTCAGTCTGTTCTCTGTGCTGTAGCTTCTCTCTGGGAGTCTCTACAGTCTGTTCAGTCTGTTCTCCGTGCTGCAGCTTCTCTCTAGGAGTCTCTACAGTCTGTTCAGTCTGTTCTCTGTGCTGCAGCTTCTCTCTAGGAGTCTCTACAGTCTGTTACCATACCTCTAACAGAGCCAGCCTGGGGGCTGTGTCTGTCTCCTAGACTCCCTCTGACCTCCTCTAATACTGTGTCACTGTGTCTGTCTCCTAGACTCCCTCTGACCTCCTCTAATACTGTGTCTGTCTCCTAGACTCCCTCTGACCTCCTCTAATACTGTGTCTGTCTCCTAGACTCCCTCTGACCTCCTCTAATACTGTGTCTGTCTCCTAGACTCCCTCTGACCAACACTAACACTGTGTCTGTCTCCTAGACTCCCCTCTGACCTTCTCTAATACTGTGTCACTGTGTCTGTCTCCTAGACTCCCTCTGACCTCTAATACTGTGTCACTGTGTCTGTCTCCTAGACTCCCTCTGACCTCCTCTAATACTGTGTCACTGTGTCTGTCTCCTAGACTCCCTCTGACCTCCACTAACACTGTGTCTGTCTCCTAGACTCCCTCTGACCTCCTCTAATACTGTGTCTGTCTCCTAGACTCCCTCTGACCTCCTCTAATATGTCTCCTGTCTGTCTCCTAGACTCCCTCTGACCTCCTCTAATACTGTGTCTGTCTCCTAGACTCCCTCTGACCTCCTCTAATATTGTGTCTGTCTCCTAGACTCCCTCTGACCTCCTCTAATACTGTGTCTGTCTCCTAGACTCCCTCTGACCTCCCACTAATACTGTGTCACTGTGTCTGTCTCCTAGACTCCCTCTGACCTCGTCTAATACTGTGTCACTGTGTCTGTCTCCTAGACTCCCTCTGACCTCCACTAACACTGTGTCTGTCTCCTAGACTCCCTCTGACCTCCTCTAATACTGTGTCTGTCTCCTAGACTCCCTCTGACCTCCACTAATACTGTGTCTGTCTCCTAGACTCCCTCTGACCTCCTCTAATACTGTGTCACTGTGTCTGTCTCCTAATCTGTGTCACTGTGTCTGTCTCCTAGACTCCCTCTGACCTCCACTAACACTGTGTCTGTCTCCTAGACTCCCTCTGACCTCCTCTAATACTGTGTCTGTCTCCTAGACTCCCTCTGACCTCCTCTAATACTGTGTCTGTCTCCTAGACTCCCTCTGACCTCCACTAACACTGTGTCTGTCTCCTAGACTCCCTCTGACCTCCTCTAATACTGTGTCTGTCTCCTAGACTCACTCTGACCTCCTCTAATACTGTGTCTGTCTCCTAGACTCCCTCTGACCTCCTCTAATACTGTGTCAGTCTCCTAGACTCCCTCTGACCTCCTCTAATACTGTGTCTGTCTCCTAGACTCCCTCTGACCTCCACTAATACTGTGTCACTGTGTCTGTCTCCTAGACTCCCTCTGACCTCCTCTAATACTGTGTCACTGTGTCTGTCTCCTAGACTCCCTCTGACCTCCACTAACACTGTGTCTGTCTCCTAGACTCCCTCTGACCTCCACTAACACTGTGTCTGTCTCCTAGACTCCCCTGTGTCTGTCTCCTAGACCTCCTCTAATACTGTGTCTGTCTCCTAGACTCCCTCTGACCTCCTCTAATACTGTGTCAGTCTCCTAGACTCCCTCTGACCTCCTCTAATACTGTGTCTGTCTCCTAGACTCCCTCTGACCTCCTCTAATACTGTGTCTGTCTCCTAGACTCCCTCTGACCTCCACTAATACTGTGTCTGTCTCCTAGACTCCCTCTGACCTCCTCTAATACTGTGTCACTGTGTCTGTCTCCTAGACTCCCTCTGACCTCCTCTAATACTGTGTCTGTCTCCTAGACTCCCTCTGACCTCCTCTAATACTGTGTCTGTCTCCTAGACTCCCTCTGACCTCCTCTAACTGTGTCTGTGTCTGTCTCCTAGACTCCCTCTGACCTCCACTAACACTGTGTCTGTCTCCTAGACTCCCTCTGACCTCCTCTAATACTGTGTCACTGTGTCTGTCTCCTAGACTCCCTCTGACCTCCTCTAATACTGTGTCTGTCTCCTAGACTCCCTCTGACCTCCACTAACACTGTGTCTGTCTCCTAGACTCCCTCTGACCTCCACTAACACTGTGTCTGTCTCCTAGACTCCCTCTGACCTCCAGTAACACTGTGTCTGTCTCCTAGACTCCCCTGACCTCCTCTAATACTGTGTCTGTCTCCTAGACTCCCTCTGACCTCCTCTAATACTGTGTCTGTCTCCTAGACTCCCTCTGACCTCCTCTAATACTGTGTCTGTCTCCTAGACTCCCTCTGACCTCCTCTAATACTGTGTCTGTCTCCTAGACTCCCTCTGACCTCCACTAACACTGTGTCTGTCTCTCTAGACTCACTCTGATCTCCTCTAATACTGTGTCTGTCTCCTAGACTCCCTCTGACCTCCTCTAATACTGTGTCACTGTGTCTGTCTCCTAGACTCCCTCTGAACTCCTCTAATACTGTGTCACTGTGTCTGTCTCCTAGACTCCCTCTGACCTCCACTAACACTGTGTCTGTCTCCAAGACTCCCTCTGACCTCCTCTAATACTGTGACTGTCTCCTAGACTCCCTCTGACCTCCTCTAATACTGTGTCTGTCTCCTAGACTCCCTCTGACCTCCTCTAATACTGTGTCTGTCTCCTAGACTCCCTCTGACCTCCACTAACACTGTGTCTGTCTCCTAGACTCCCTCTGACCTCCACTAACACTGTGTCTGTCTCCTAGACTCCCTCTGACCTCCTCTAATACTGTGTCTGTCTCCTAGACTCCCTCTGACCTCCACTAACACTGTGTCTGTCTCCTAGACTCCCTCTGACCTCCTCTAATACTGTGTCTGTCTCCTAGACTCCCTCTGACCTCCTCTAATACTGTGTCTGTCTCCTAGACTCCCTCTGACCTCCACTAATACTGTGTCACTGTGTCTGTCTCCTAGACTCCCTCTGACCTCGTCTAATACTGTGTCACTGTGTCTGTCTCCTAGACTCCCTCTGACCTCCACTAACACTGTGTCTGTCTCCTAGACTCCCTCTGACCTCCTCTAATACTGTGTCTGTCTCCTAGACTCACTCTGACCTCCTCTAATACTGTGTCTGTCTCCTAGACTCCCTCTGACCTCCTCTAATACTTGTGTCTGTCTCCTAGACTCCTCTGACCTCCTCTAATACTACTGTCTCCTAGTCACTCCTCTAATACTGTGTCTGTCTCCTAGACTCCCTCTGACCTCCTCTAATACTGTGTCACTGTGTCTGTCTCCTAGACTCCCTCTGACCTCCTCTAATACTGTGTCACTGTGTCTGTCTTCTAGACTCCCTCTGACCTCCACTAACACTGTGTCTGTCTCCTAGACTCCCTCTGACCACAACTAATACTGTGTCTGTCTCCTAGACTCCCTCTGACCTCCTCTAATACTGTGTCTGTATTCTAGACTCCCTCTGACCTCCTCTAATACTGTGTCACTGTGTCTGTCTCCTAGACTCCCTCTGACCTCCTCTAATACTGTGTCACTGTGTCTGTCTCCTAGACTCCCTCTGACCACAACTAATACTGTGCCATTGTGTCTGTCTCCTAGACTCCCTCTGACCTCCACTAACACTGTGTCTGTCTCCTAGACTCCCTCTGACCTCCTCTAATACTGTGTCTGTCTCCTAGACTCCCTCTGACCTCCTCTAATACTGTGTCTGTCTCCTAGACTCCCTCTGACCTCCTCTAATACTGTGTCTGTCTCCTAGACTCCCTCTGACCTCCACTAACACTGTGTCTGTCTCCTAGACTCCCTCTGACCTCCTCTAATACTGTGTCTGTCTCCTAGACTCCCTCTGACCTCCTCTAATACTGTGTCTGTCTCCTAGACTCCCTCTGACCTCCTCTAATACTGTGTCTGTCTCCTAGACTCCCTCTGACCTCCTCTAATACTGTGTCTGTCTCCTAGAATCCCTCTGACCTCCACTAATACTGTGTCACTGTGTCTGTCTCCTAGACTCCCTCTGACCTCGTCTAATACTGTGTCACTGTGTCTGTCTCCTAGACTCCCTCTGACCTCCACTAACACTGTGTCTGTCTCCTAGACTCCCTCTGACCTCCTCTAATACTGTGTCTGTCTCCTAGACTCCTCTGACCTCCTCTAATACTGTGTCTGTCTCCTAGACTCCCTCTGACCTCCTCTAATACTGTGTCAGTCTCCTAGACTCCCTCTGAACTCCTCTAATACTGTGTCTGTCTCCTAGACTCCCTCTGACCTCCACTAATACTGTGTCTGTCTCCTAGACTCCCTCTGACCTCCTCTAATACTGTGTCACTGTGTCTGTCTCCTAGACTCCCTCTGACCTCCACTAACACTGTCTGTCTCCTAGACTCCCTCTGACCTCCTCTAATACTGTGTCTGTCTCCTAGACTCCCTCTGACCTCCTCTAATACTGTGTCTGTCTCCTAGACTCCCTCTGACCTCCACTAATACTGTGTCACTGTGTCTGTCTCCTAGACTCCCTCTGACCTCCTCTAATACTGTGTCACTGTGTCTGTCTCCTAGACTCCCTCTGACCTCCACTAACACTGTGTCTGTCTCCTGTCTCCTAGACTCCCTCTGACCTCCTCTAATACTGTGTCTGTCTCCTAGACTCACTCTGACCTCCTCTAATACTGTGTCTGTCTCCTAGACTCCCTCTGACCTCCTCTAATACTGTGTCTGTCTGTCTCCTAGACTCCCTCTGACCTCCTCTAATACTGTGTCTGTCTCCTAGACTCCCTCTGACCTCCACTAATACTGTGTCTGTCTCCTAGACTCCCTCTGACCTCCTCTAATACTGTGTCACTGTGTCACTGTGTCTGTCTCCTAGACTCCCTCTGACCTCCACTAACACTGTGTCTGTCTCCTAGACTCCCTCTGACCTCCTCTAATACTGTGTCTGTCTCCTAGACTCCCTCTGACCTCCTCTAATACTGTGTCTGTCTCCTAGACTCCCTCTGACCTCCTCTAATACTGTGTCTGTCTCCTAGACTCCCTCTGACCTCCACTAACACTGTGTCTGTCTCCTAGACTCCCTCTGACCTCCTCTAATACTGTGTCTGTCTCCTAGACTCCCTCTGACCTCCTCTAATACTGTGTCTGTCTCCTAGACTCCCTCTGACCTCCACTAATACTGTGTCTGTCTCCTAGACTCCCTCTGACCTCCTCTAATACTGTGTCACTGTGTCTGTCTCCTAGACTCCCTCTGACCTCCTCTAATACTGTGTCTGTCTCCTAGACTCCCTCTGACCTCCTCTAATACTGTGTCTGTCTCCTAGACTCCCTCTGACCTCCACTAATACTGTGTCTGTCTCCTAGACTCCCTCTGACCTCCTCTAATACTGTGTCACTGTGTCTGTCTCCTAGACTCCCTCTAAACCTCCTCTAATACTGTGTCTGTCTCCTAGACTCCCTCTGACCTCCTCTAATACTGTGTCTGTCTCCTAGACTCCCTCTGACCTCCACTAATACTGTGTCTGTCTCCTAGACTCCCGCTGACCTCCTCTAATACTGTGTCACTGTGTCTGTCTCCTAGACTCCCTCTGACCTCCTCTAATACTGTGTCTGTCTCCTAGACTCCCTCTGACCTCTACTAACACTGTGTCTGTCTCCTAGACTCCCTCTGACCTCCACTAACACTGTGTCTGTCTCCTAGACTCCCTCTGACCTCCACTAACACTGTGTCTGTCTCCTAGACTCCCCCTGACCTCCTCTAATACTGTGTCTGTCTCCTAGACTCCCTCTGACCTCCTCTAATACTGTGTCTGTCTCCTAGACTCCCTCTGACCTCCTCTAATACTGTGTCTGTCTCCTAGACTCCCTCTGACCTCCTCTAATACTGTGTCTGTCTCCTAGACTCCCTCTGACCTCCACTAACACTGTGTCTGTCTCCTAGACTCCCTCTGACCTCCTCTAATACTGTGTCACTGTGTCTGTCTCCTAGACTCCCTCTGACCTCCTCTAATACTGTGTCACTGTGTCTGTCTCCTAGACTCCCTCTGACCTCCTCTAATACTGTGTCACTGTGTCTGTCTCCTAGACTCCCTCTGACCTCCACTAACACTGTGTCTGTCTCCTAGACTCCCTCTGACCTCCTCTAATACTGTGTCTGTCTCCTAGACTCCCTCTGACCTCCTCTAATACTGTGTCTGTCTCCTAGACTCCCTCTGACCTCCTCTAATACTGTGTCTGTCTCCTAGACTCCCTCTGACCTCCACTAACACTGTGTCTGTCTCCTAGACTCCCTCTGACCTCCTCTAATACTGTGTCTGTCTCCTAGACTCCCTCTGACCTCCTCTAATACTGTGTCTGTCTCCTAGACTCCCTCTGACCTCCACTAATACTGTGTCACTGTGTCTGTCTCCTAGACTCCCTCTGACCTCGTCTAATACTGTGTCACTGTGTCTGTCTCCTAGACTCCCTCTGACCTCCACTAACACTGTGTCTGTCTCCTAGACTCCCTCTGACCTCCTCTAATACTGTGTCTGTCTCCTAGACTCCCTCTGACCTCCACTAACACTGTGTCTGTCTCCTAGACTCCATCTGACCTCCTCTAATACTGTGTCTGTCTCCTAGACTCCTCTGACCTCCTCTAATACTGTGTCTGTCTCCTAGACTCCCTCTGACCTCCTCTAATACTGTATCTGTCTCCTAGACTCCCTCTGACCTCCTCTAATACTGTGTCTGTCTCCTAGACTCCCTCTGACCTCCTCTAATACTGTGTCACTGTGTCTGTCTCCTAGACTCCCTCTGACCTCCACTAACACTGTGTCTGTCTCCTAGACTCCCTCTGACCTCCTCTAATACTGTGTCACTGTGTCTGTCTCCTAGACTCCCTCTGACCTCCACTAACACTGTGTCTGTCTCCTAGACTCCCTCTGACCTCCTCTAATACTGTGTCTGTCTCCTAGACTCCCTCTGACCTCCTCTAATACTGTGTCTGTCTCCTAGACTCCCTCTGACCTCCTCTAATACTGTGTCTGTCTCCTAGACTCCCTCTGACCTCCTCTAATACTGTGTCTGTCTCCTAGACTCCCTCTGACCTCCACTAACACTGTGTCTGTCTCCTAGACTCCCTCTGACCTCCTCTAATACTGTGTCTGTCTCCTAGACTCCCTCTGACCTCCTCTAATACTGTGTCACTGTGTCTGTCTCCTAGACTCCCTCTGACCTCCTCTAATACTGTGTCTGTCTCCTAGACTCCCTCTGACCTCCTCTAATACTGTGTCTGTCTCCTAGACTCCCTCTGACCTCCTCTAATACTGTGTCACTGTGTCTGTCTCCTAGACTCCCTCTGACCTCCACTAATACTGTGTCACTGTGTGTCTGTCTCCTAGACTCCCTCTGACCTCCACTAACACTGTGTCTGTCTCCTAGACTCCCTCTGACCTCCTCTAATACTGTGTCTGTCTCCTAGACTCCCTCTGACCTCCTCTAATACTGTGTCTGTCTCCTAGACTCCCTCTGACCTCCTCTAATACTGTGTCTGTCTCCTAGACTCCCTCTGACCTCCACTAACACTGTGTCTGTCTCCTAGACTCCCTCTGACCTCCTCTAATACTGTGTCTGTCTCCTAGACTCCCTCTGACCTCCTCTAATACTGTGTCTGTCTCCTAGACTCCCTCTGACCTCCACTAATACTGTGTCTGTCTCCTAGACTCCCTCTGACCTCCTCTAAAACTGTGTCTGTTTCTCCTAGACTCCCTCTGACCTCCTCTAACACTGTGTCTGTCTCCTAGACTCCCTCTGACCTCCACTAATACTGTGTCTGTCTCATAGACTCCCTCTGACCTCCTCTAATACTGTGTCTGTCTCATAGACTCCCTCTGACCTCCTCTAATACTGTGTCTGTCTCCTAGACTCCCTCTGACCTCCACTAACACTGTGTCTGTCTCCTAGACTCCCTCTGACCTCCTCTAACACTGTGTCTGTCTCCTAGACTCCCTCTGACCACAACTAATACTGTGTCTGTCTCCTAGACTCCCTCTGACCTCCACTAACACTGTGTCTGTCTCCTAGACTCCCTCTGACCTCCTCTAATACTGTGTCTGTCTCCTAGACTCCCTCTGACCTCCTCTAATACTGTGTCTGTCTCCTAGACTCCCTCTGACCTCTGACCTCCACCTCCACTAATACTGTGTCACTGTCTGTCTCCTAGACTCCCTCTGACCTCCTCTAATACTGTGTCACTGTGTCTGTCTCCTAGACTCCCTCTGACCTCCACTAACACTGTGTCTGTCTCCTAGACTCCCTCTGACCTCCTCTAATACTGTGTCTGTCTCCTAGACTCCCTCTGACCTCCTCTAATACTGTGTCTGTCTCATAGACTCCCTCTGACCTCCTCTAATACTGTGTCTGTCTCCTAGACTCCCTCTGACCTCCACTAATACTGTGTCACTGTGTCTGTCTCCTAGACTCCCTCTGACCTCCACTAATACTGTGTCACTGTGTCTGTCTCCTAGACTCCCTCTGACCTCCACTAATACTGTGTCTGTCTCCTAGACTCCCTCTGACCTCCTCTAATACTGTGTCTGTCTCCTAGACTCCCTCTGACCTCCTCTAATACTGTGTCTGTCTCCTAGACTCCCTCTGACCTCCTCTAATACTGTGTCTGTCTCCTAGACTCCCTCTGACCTCCACTAACACTGTGTCTGTCTCCTAGACTCCCTCTGACCTCCTCTAATACTGTGTCTGTCTCCTAGACTCCCTCTGACCTCCTCTAATACTGTGTCTGTCTCCTAGACTCCCTCTGACCTCCACTAATACTGTGTCTGTCTCATAGACTCCCTCTGACCTCCTCTAAAACTGTGTCTGTTTCCTAGACTCCCTCTGACCTCCTCTAACACTGTGTCTGTCTCCTAGACTCCCTCTGACCTCCACTAATACTGTGTCTGTCTCATAGACTCCCTCTGACCTCCTCTAATACTGTGTCTGTCTCATAGACTCCCTCTGACCTCCTCTAATACTGTGTCTGTCTCCTAGACTCCCTCTGACCTCCACTAACACTGTGTCTGTCTCCTAGACTCCCTCTGACCTCCTCTACCACTGTGTCTGTCTCCTAGACTCCCTCTGACCACAACTAATACTGTGTCTGTCTCCTAGACTCCCTCTGACCTCCACTAACACTGTTTCTGTCTCCTGACTCCCTCTGACCTCCTCTAATACTGTGTCTGTCTCCTAGACTCCCTCTGACCTCCTCCTGTGTCTGTCTCCTAGATTCCCTCTGACCTCCACTAATACTGTGTCACTGTGTCTGTCTCCTAGACTCCCTCTGACCTCCTCTAATACTGTGTCACTGTGTCTGTCTCCTAGACTCCCTCTGACCTCCACTAACACTGTGTCTGTCTCCTAGACTCCCTCTGACCTCCTCTAATACTGTGTCTGTCTCCTAGACTCCCTCTGACCTCCTCTAATACTGTGTCTGTCTCCTAGACTCCCTCTGACCTCCTCTAATACTGTGTCTGTCTCCTAGACTCCCTCTGACCTCCACTAATACTGTGTCACTGTGTCTGTCTCCTAGACTCTCTCTGACCTCCACTAACACTGTGTCTGTCTCCTAGACTCCCTCTGACCTCCTCTAATACTGTGTCTGTCTCCTAGACTCCCTCTGACCTCCTCTAATACTGTGTCTGTCTCCTAGACTCCCTCTGACCTCCTCTAATACTGTGTCTGTCTCCTAGACTCCCTCTGACCTCCTCTAATACTGTGTCTGTCTCCTAGACTCCCTCTGACCTCCACTAACACTGTGGCTGTCTCCTAGACTCCCTCTGACCTCCTCTAATACTGTGTCTGTCTCCTAGACTCCCTCTGACCTCCTCTAATACTGTGTCTGTCTCTGACTAGACTCCCTCTGACCTCCTCTAATACTGTGTCTGTCTCCTAGACTCCCTCTGACCTCCTCTAATACTGTGTCTGTCTCCTAGACTCCCTCTGACCTCCTCTAATACTGTGTCTGTCTCCTAGACTCCCTCTGACCTCCACTAATACTGTGTCTGTCTCCTAGACTCCCTCTGACCTCCTCTAATACTGTGTCACTGTGTCTGTCTCCTAGACTCCCTCTGACCTCCACTAACACTGTGTCTGTCTCCTAGACTCCCTCTGACCTCCTCTAATACTGTGTCTGTCTCCTAGACTCCCTCTGACCTCCTCTAATACTGTGTCTGTCTCCTAGACTCCCTCTGACCTCCTCTAATACTGTGTCTGTCTTCTAGACTCCCTCTGACCTCCTCTAACACTGTGTCTGTCTCCTAGACTCTCTCTGACCTCCTCTAATACTGTGTCACTGTGTCTGTCTCCTAGACTCCCTCTGATCAACACTAACACTGTGTCTGTCTCCTAGACTCCCTCTGACCTCCTCTAATACTGTGTCTGTCTCCTAGACTCCCCTGACCTCTAATACTGTGTCTGTCTCCTAGACTCCCTCTGACCTCCTCTAACACTGTGTCTGTCTCCTAGACTCCCTCTGACCTCCTCTAATACTGTGTCACTGTGTCTGACTCCTAGACTCCCTCTGACCTCCTCTAACACTGTGTCTGTCTCCTAGACTCCCTCTGACCTCCTCTAACACTGTGTCTGTCTCCTAGACTCCCTCTGACCTCCAATAACACTGTGTCTGTCTCCTAGACTCCCTCTGACCTCCACTAATACTGTGTCTGTCTCCTAGACTCCCTCTGACCTCCACTAATACTGTGTCTGTCTCCTAGACTCCCTCTGACCTCCACTAATACTGTGTCTGTCTCCTAGACTCCCTCTGACCTCCACTAACACTGTGTCCGTACTGCAGCACCATAGTCCATCTGTCTGTTTATGCCCTCAATTGTGGAACAGTGGAGTCAGTGTACTGCAAATAAGCCCCTTATCCACCTTGTATAAGCAGTGTACCCCTCCTACTCCTCTTCCTCTATTCCTCCTCCTCCTCTTCCTCCTCTCCTTACTGAGGGAGTTTCTTCTTGGCCCTGCCATCAGACTAGCGTCCCGTCCAGGAGGTGTACCTGCACATTAAACTACCTCACGCTACAGGATCTTGGAGATAGGCTGTTGCCCCTTATGGGCCGTTCTGATTGTACAAAACACATGTTAAGGCGTTATGCACCTTATTAGTGTATCAGGTTGTTGTCCTGTCCCAAGGATGGAGCACAGGGATTGTTTTTTTTACAGGACAAGGGGAAGGAGAGGTGAATCATTACTGTAATTGGGGTGAGAGGAGAGCAAATACACTGGCACAGAGAGACAGGAAACACAGGGATAAATACACTGGCACAGAGAGACAGGAAACACAGGGATAAATACACTGGCACAGAGAGACAGGAAACACAGGGATAAATACATTGGTACAGAGAGACAGGAAACACAGGGATAAATACACTGGCACAGAGAGACAGGAAACACAGGGATATATACACTGGTACAGAGAGACAGGAAACACAGGGATAAATACACTGGCACAGAGAGACAGGAAACACAGGGATAAATACACTGGCACAGAGAGACAGGAAACATAGGGATACATACACTGGCACAGAGAGACAGGAAACACAGGGATAAATACACTGGCACAGAGAGACAGGAAACATAGGGATACATACACTGGCACAGAGAGACAGGAAACACAGGGATAAATACACTGGCACAGAGAGACAGCTAACTATATTGCTGATGAGGACAGTTCTACAAGGAGATGTGGATCAGGTTGTGATGAATAAATAAGCTGTAGGTTTACTGCATCAAGGCTCCGGCTTCGCTTTAGTAGCCTGGTCTCAGATCTGTTTGAGGCTTCGCTTTAGTAGCCTGGTCTCAGATCTGTTTCAATGCATCGCTTTAGTAGCCTGGTCTCAGATCTGTTTCAATGCATCGCTTTAGTAGCCTGGTCTCAGATCTGTTTGAGGCTTTGCTTTAGTAGCCTGGTCTCAGATCTGTTTGAGGCTTTGCTTTAGTAGCCTGGTCTCACATCTTGCCTATGCTGTTCTGTACCATCACTCATTCATATATCTTTATGTACATATTCTTTATCCCCTTACACTGTGTATAAGACAGTAGTTTTTTGGAATTGTTAGCTAGATTACTTGTTGGTTATTACTGCATTGTCGGAACTAGAAGCACAAGCATTTCGCTACACTCGCATTAACATCTGCTAACCATATGTATGTGACAAATTAAATTTGATTTGATTTGATTTGGTCAGATCTGTTCGAGGCTTTGCTTTAGTAGCCTGGTCTCAGATCTGTTCAAGGCTTTGCTTTAGTAGCCTGGTCTCAGATCTGTTCGAGGCTTTGCTTTAGTAGCCTGGTCTCAGATCTGTTCGAGGCTTTGCTTTAGTAGCCTGGTCTCAGATCTGTTCGAGGCTTTGCTTTAGTAGCCTGGTCTCAGATCTGTTTGAGGCTTTGCTTTAGTAGCCTGGTCTCAGATCTGTTCGAGGATTTGCTTTAGTAGCCTGTGCTCAGATCTGTTCGAGGCTTTGCTTTAGTAGCCTGGTCTCAGATCTGTTCGAGGCTTTGCCTTAGTAGCCTGGTCTCAGATCTGTTCGAGGCTTTGCCTTAGTAGCCTGGTCTCAGATCTGTTCGAGGCTTTGCTTTAGTAGCCTGGTCTCAGATCTGTTCGAGGCTTTGCTTTAGTAGCCTGGTCTCAGATCTGTTCGAGGCTTTGCCTTAGTAGCCTGGTCTCAGATCTGTTCGAGGCTTTGCTTTAGTAGCCTGGTCTCAGATCTGTTTGAGGCTTTGCCTTAGTAGCCTGGTCTCAGATCTGTTCGAGGCTTTGCTTTAGTAGCCTGGTCTCAGATCTGTTCGAGGCTTTGCTTTAGTAGCCTGGTCTCAGATCTGTTCGAGGCTTTGCCTTAGTAGCCTGGTCTCAGACCAAACAGTGAAAACAGTTTTTTTTTTTTTTTTTAAATCTTAGCAAATTTATTAAAAATAAAAATCTAAAATACTTTATTTACATAAGTATTCAGACCCTTTGCTATGAGACTCGAAATTGAGCTCAGGTGCATCCTGTTTCCATTGATCATCCTTAAGATGTTTCTACAACTTGATTGGAGTCCACCTGTGGTAAATTCAATTGATTGGACATGATTTGGAAAGGTACACACCTGTCTATATAAGGTCCCACAGTTGACAGTGCATGTCAGAGCAAAAACCAAGCTATGAGGTCGAAGGATTTGTCCGTAGATCACCAAGACAGGATTGTGTCGAGGCACAGATCTGGATGAAGGAGACCAAAAAATTTCTGCAGCATTGAAGGTCCCCAAGAAAACACCGGCCTCCAGCATTTTTAAAAGGAAGAAGTTTGGAACTACCAAGACCCTTTCAAGAACTGGCCGCCTGGCCAAACTGAGCAATCATCTCTGCAGCACTCCACCAACCAGGACTTTATGGTAGAGTAGCCGGAAAAAGCCACTCCTCAGTAACGTGACGGCCCGCTTGGAGTTTGCCAAAAGGCACCTAAAGGACTTAGACCATGAGAAAAAAGATTCTCTGGTCTGATGAAACCAAGATTGAACTCTTTGGCCTGAATGCCAAGCATCACATCTGGCGGAAACCTGGCACCAAAGATGAAGCATGATGGTGGGCTCCAGAGTGGCTCAGCAGTCTAAGGCACTGCATCTCAGTGTTAGAGGCATCACTACAGACCCTGGTTCGACCCTGGGCTGTATCACAACCGGCCGTGATCGGGAGTCCTATAGGGCTGCGCACAATTGGCCCAGTGTCGTCTGGGTTAGGGAAGGGTTTGGCCGGTGTAGGCCGTCATTATAAATAAGATTTGTTCTTAACTGACTTGCCTTGTTAAATAAAGGTTTAATAAACAAATAAAACATTTTAAATGCTGTGGGGATGTTTTTCAGTAGCAGGGACTGGGAGACTAGTCAGGATCAAGGTAAAGATGAATGGAGCAAAGTACAGAGAGATCTTTGAATAAAACCTGCTCCAGAGCGCTCAGGACCTCAGACTGGGTGGAAGGTTCACCTTCCAACAGAACAATGACCCTAAGCACACAGCCTCTGATTGCCAGAGCCCGGACTTGAACCCGATCTAACATCTCTGGAGAGACCTGAAAATAGCTGTGCAGCAACACTCCCCATCCAACCTGACAGAGCTTGAGAGGATCTGCAGAGAAGAATGGAAGAAACAGGTGTGCCTTGTAACGTCATACCCAAAGGTGCTTCAACAAAGTAGTGAACACTTTTTAAAATGTTATTTTATAAGTAATAATGTCTTTATCATTATGGGGTGTTTTGTGTAGATTTATGAAAAAACAAACAATTTCATCTATTTTAGAAAAAGGCCGTAACGTAACTGTCACGTTCTGACCTTAGTTATTTTATTATGTATTTGTTTTAATATGGTCAGGGTGTGAGTTGGGTGGGTTGTCTATGTTCCTTTTTCTATGATTTGGTATTTCTGTGTTTGGTATGGTTCTCAATCAGAGGCAGCTGTCAATCGTTGTCCCTGATTGAGAACCATATTTAGGCAGCCTGTTTTCCTTTGTGTTTTGGTGGGTGATTGTTTTCATTCTTTGTGTGTCTCCACCAGACAGAACTGTTCCGGTTGTTTTGCTGTTGTTTTGCTGTTCAGTTGACTTTATTAAAAAGAGGAACACGGACCACGCTGCGTATTGGTCCTCACCTTATTTCACCGACGACGTCCCTTACAGTAACAAATTGTGGAAAAGGTCAAGGTGTCTGAAATCTTTCCGAAGGCACTGCATGTAGACATTAGTTTGAAATGTCGTCTTGCAGTGCTTCATTCTGTACATATAGAATGTATGTTTCTGCATGTGTTTGTGTTTCCCCACTGCTGCCCTTAAAGACCCTACACTGTGTTAGAGCTCCACTGCTGCCCTTAAAGACCCTACACTGTGTTAGAGCTCCACTGCTGCCCTTAAAGACCCTACACTGTGTTAGAGCTCCACTGCTGCCCTTAAAGACCCTACACTGTGTTAGAGCTCCACTGCTGCCCTGACCCTACACTGTGTTAAACTGAAAGACCCTACACTGTGTTAGAGCTCCACTGCTGCCCTTAAAGACCCTACACTGTGTTAGAGCTCCACTGCTGCCCTTAAAGACCCTACACTGTGTTAGAGCTCCACTGCTGCCCTTAAAGACCCTACACTGTGTTAGAGCTCCACTGCTGCCCTTAAAGACCCTACACTGTGTTAGAGCTCCACTGCTGCCCTTAAAGACCCTACACTGTGTTAGAGCTCCACTGCTGCCCTTAAAGACCCTACACTGTGTTAGAGCTCCACTGCTGCCCTTAAAGACCCTACACTGTGTTAGAGCTCCACTGCTGCCCTTAAAGACCCTACACTGTGTTAGAGCTCCACTGCTGCCCTTAAAGACCCTACACTGTGTTAGAGCTCCACTGCTGCCCTTAAAGACCCTACACTGTGTTAGAGTTCCACTGCTGCCCTTAAAGACCCTACACTGTGTTAGAGCTCCACTGCTGCCCTTAAAGACCCTACACTGTGTTAGAGCTCCACTGCTGCCCTTAAAGACCCTACACTGTGTTAGAGCACTGCTGCCCTTAAAGACCCTACACTGTGTTAGAGCTCCACTGCTGCCCTTAAAGACCCTACACTGTGTTAGAGCTCCACTGCTGCCCTTAAAGACCCTACACTGTGTTAGAGCTCCACTGCTGCCCTTAAAGACCCTACACTGTGTTAGAGCTCCACTGCTGCCCTTAAAGACCCTACACTGTGTTAGAGCTCCACTGCTGCCCTTAAAGACCCTACACTGTGTTAGAGCTCCACTGCTGCCCTTAAAGACCCTACACTGTGTTAGAGCTCCACTGCTGCCCTTAAAGACCCTACACTGTGTTAGAGCTCCACTGCTGCCCTTAAAGACCCTACACTGTGTTTTAGAGCTGTATTGGTCCACTGCTGCCCTTAAAGACCCTACACTGTGTTAGAGTTCCACTGCTGCCCTTAAAGACCCTACACTGTGTTAGAGCTCCACTGCTGCCCTTAAAGACCCTACACTGTGTTAGAGCTCCACTGCTGCCCTTAAAGACCCTACACTGTGTTAGAGCACTGCTGCCCTTAAAGACCCTACACTGTGTTAGAGCTCCACTGCTGCCCTTAAAGACCCTACACTGTGTTAGAGCTCCACTGCTGCCCTTAAAGACCCTACACTGTGTTAGAGCTCCACTGCTGCCCTTAAAGACCCTACACTGTGTTAGAGCTCCACTGCTGCCCTTAAAGACCCTACACTGTGTTAGAGCTCCACTGCAGAGATTCGTTGCTGCAGGGTTCTGTATTGGTCCACTAGGTTACTACTCCTGTAGGGTTCTGTATTGGTCCACTAGGTTACTACTCCTGCAGGGTTCTGTATTGGTCCACTAGTTTACTACTCCTGCAGGGTTCTGTATTGGTCCACTAGTTTACTACTCCTGTAGGGTTCTGTATTGGTCCACTAGGTTACTACTCCTGCAGGGTTCTGTATTGGTC
Organism: Oncorhynchus tshawytscha; assembly: GCF_018296145.1. Lineage (NCBI taxonomy): Eukaryota > Metazoa > Chordata > Actinopteri > Salmoniformes > Salmonidae > Oncorhynchus > Oncorhynchus tshawytscha. Next base: position 2,237,125 of record NC_056429.1, on the reverse strand, counting down.
CACTAGTTTACTACTCCTGTAGGGTTCTGTATTGGTCCACTAGTTTACTACTCCTGCAGGGTTCTGTACTGGTCCACTAGTTTACTACTCCTGCAGGGTTCTGTATTGGTCCACTAGTTTACTGCTCTGTAGGGTTCTGTACTGGTCCACTAGTTTACTACTCCTGCAGGGTTCTGTATTGGTCCACTAGTTTACTGCTCCTGTAGGGTTCTGTATTGGTCCACTAGGTTACTGCTCCTGCAGGGTTCTGTACTGGTCCACTAGTTTACTACTCCTGCAGGGTTCTGTATTGGTCCACTAGTTTACTGCTCCTGTAGGGTTCTGTACTGGTCCACTAGTTTACTACTCCTGTAGGGTTCTGTATTGGTCCACTAGTTTACTACTCCTGTAGGGTTCTGTATTGGTCCACTAGTTTACTACTCCTGTAGGGTTCTGTATTGGTCCACTAGATTACTACTCCTGTAGGGTTCTGTATTGGTCCACTAGTTTACTACTCCTGTAGGGTTCTGTATTGGTCCACTAGTTTACTGTTCCTGCAGGGTTCTGTACTGGTCCACTAGTTTACTGCTCCTGGCTGCAGGGTTCTGTATTGGTCCACTAGTTTACTACTCCTGGCTGCGGGTTCTGTATTGGTCCACTAGTTTACTGCTCCTGCAGGGTTCTGTACTGGTCCACTAGTTTACTACTCCTGTTGGGTTCTGTATTGGTCCACTAGTTTACTACTCCTGCAGGGTTCTGTACTGGTCCACTAGTTTACTACTCCTGTTGGGTTCTGTATTGGTCCACTAGTTTACTGCTCCTGCAGGGTTCTGTACTGGTCCACTAGTTTACTACTCCTGTTGGGTTCTGTACTGGTCCACTAGTTTACTGCTCCTGTTGGGTTCTGTATTGGTCCACTAGTTTACTGCTCCTGTTGGGTTCTGTATTGGTCCACTAGTTTACTGCTCCTGTTGGGTTCTGTATTGGTCCACTAGTTTACTACTCCTGTTGGGTTCTGTACTGGTCCACTAGTTTACTGCTCCTGTTGGGTTCTGTACTGGTCCACTAGTTTACTACTCCTGTTGGGTTCTGTATTGGTCCACTAGTTTACTGCTCCTGCAGGGTTCTGTACTGGTCCACTAGTTTACTACTCCTGTTGGGTTCTGTATTGGTCCACTAGTTTACTGCTCCTGCAGGGTTCTGTACTGGTCCACTAGTTTACTACTCCTGTTGGGTTCTGTATTGGTCCACTAGTTTACTACTCCTGCAGGGTTCTGTATTGGTCCACTAGTTTACTACTCCTGGCTGCAGGGTTCTGTATTGGTCCACTAGTTTACTGCTCTGTAGGGTTCTGTACTGGTCCACTAGTTTACTACTCCTGCAGGGTTCTGTACTGGTCCACTAGTTTACTACTCCTGGCTGCAGGGTTCTGTATTGGTCCACTAGTTTACTGCTCCTGCAGGGTTCTGTACTGGTCCACTAGTTTACTGCTCCTGCAGGGTTCTGTACTGGTCCACTAGTTTACTGCTCCTGCAGGGTTCTGTTCTGGTCCACTAGGTTACTGCTCTGTAGGGTTCTGTACTGGTCCACTAGTTTACTACTCCTGCAGGGTTCTGTATTGATCCACTAGAGGACATCTTGGACCAGTGTCCAGATCCTTCTCTTGATTAACATCCAGTCGGGACCTAGACTTTTTAATTAGTTAATTTATTCCCCCTAGAAAGGTAAAGATACTTATTCACTCATTAACTGTGTGCTGCCAGGTAGGCAATAGCAGTCGCATCTTGTTACCCTGGCACAAAATCGTAAGTTCAGTCCTGAGATCAGTGGTTCCTTTAAGCCTCTGGTCTGTGGACCGGCACCCGTTCCCTGGGATGTTGCAGAACCGCTCAACATGAATCCCTCAGATGCTATCTGACACTGATTTAATACATTCTAAAGGGTGGTTTTATGCATAGCAGAAGAGGTTGAGAAATGCTACACAAGAAGCTATAGGTTCCATCCAGGCGGTAAACAGCTCTTCAGATAGTAAGATTATGCTTTCTGTATATTGGTCTCCTAATAAGTCACTGGGCCTTGCTGCCCAAGATGAATTAGACCACAGAGGCACCTACAGACGCAGAGCGCACTCTCTCTATCTCTATCTCTCTCTGTCTCTCTCTCTCTCTCTCTCTGTTTCTCTCTTCCTCTCTCTTTCTCCCTTTCTCTCTCTCTCCCTTTCTCTGTCTCTCTCTCTCTCCCTCTCTCTCCGTCTCTTTCTCTGTCTGTCTCTCTCTCTCTCTCTCTCTCTCTCTCTCTCTCAGGGTTCTCTGTCTCTCTCTCTCTCTCTCTCTCTCTCTCTCTCTCTCTCTCTTCTCTGTCTCTGTCTCTCTCTCTGTCTCTCTCCCTCTCTCTCCGTCTCTTTCTCTGTCTGTCTCTCCCATTTCTCTCTCTCCTGCTCTCTTCCCTTTTTCCCCCTATTCAGCAGTCCCTCCCCTCTATGACTATTGGTTTTAGTTTGTTCTGTACATTAGTAAACCCATCCATCAGCCTCCTTGACAGTGTCCATGTGTTGCTGAGGTTGTGTGGTTACAGTAATAAATAACATGGTAATAGGTGTCCACCTGCTGGGGACAGGGTCTGGTCACACACACACACACACACACACACACACACACACACACACACACACACACACACACACACACACACACACACACACACAGGGGCTGGTCTCACACACACACGCACAAATGCACACGCACCACACACAGGGGCTGGTCACACATGTACACACACACAGTCACACACACACACACACACACACACACACACACACACACACACACACACACACACACACACATACACACACATACACACACACACACACACACACACACACACACACACACACACACAGACACACACACAAACACACACACTGGGGACTGGTTGTGTAGGTGTGTTTCTGCTGTAGTAATTAATGAAACATGAAAACATATTTCAAGATGCTGGAACAGTCCACCTTTTCCTCTTACAACAAAACGAGTCCTGAATAGAAATACCATAGAAGAAGAATAGTTGATCTATTTACCTGGTCGGCTTGTTGTTGTGTTCTATGATTATGTAAATTATCCTCTCGAGGCACATTCACGTTATGAGGGAGGGCCGTGGGGAGGGCCGTGGGGAGGGCCATAGGGAGGGCCATAGGGAGGGCCATAGGGAGGGCCGTGGGGAGGGCCATAGGGAGGGCCGTGGGGAGGGCCGTGGGGAGGGCCGTGGGGAGGGACATGGGGAGGGACATAGGGAGGGACATGGGGAGGGACATGGGGAGGGCCGTGAGGAGGGCCATAGGGAGGGCCGTGGGGAGGGCCATAGGGAGGGCCATAGGGAGGGCCATAGGGAGGGCCGTGGGGAGGGCCATAGGGAGGGCCGTGAGGAGGGCCGTAGGGAGGGCCGTGGGGGAGGGCCGTGGGGAGGGACATGGGGAGGGACATGGGGAGGGACATGGGGAGGGACATGGGGAGGGACATAGGGAGGGACATGGGGAGGGCCATAGGGAGGGCCGTAGGGAGGGCCGTGGGGAGGGCCGTGGGGAGGGACATAGGGAGGGCCATAGGGAGGGCCATGGGGAGGGACATGGGGAGGGACATGGGGAGGGACATGGGGAGGGACATGGGGAGGGACATGGGGAGGGCCGTCCTCCGTAGGGGAGGGCCGTGGGGAGGGCCGTGGGGAGGGACATAGGGAGGGTCATAGGGAGGGCCATGGGAGGGACATGGGGAGGGACATGGGGAGGGACATGGGGAGGGCCGTATGAGGGCCGTAGGGAGGGCCGTGGGGGAGGGCCGTGGGGAGGGACATGGGGAGGGCCATAGGGAGGGCCATAGGGAGGGACATGGGGAGGGACATGGGGAGGGACATGGGGAGGGACATGGGGAGGGACATGGGGAGGGACATGGGGAGGGCCGTAGGGAGGGCCGTAGGGGGGGCCGTGGGGAGGGCCGTGGGGAGGGACATAGGGAGGGCCATAGGGGAGGGCCATAGGGAGGGACATGGGGAGGGACATGGGGAGGGACATGGGGAGGGACGTAGGGGAGGGACGTGGGGAGGGCCGTGGGGAGGGCCGTGGGGAGGGCCATAGGGAGGGCCATAGGGAGGGCCGTGGGGAGGGCCGTGGGGAGGGCCGTGGGGAGGGCCGTGGGGAGGGACATAGGGAGGACCATGGGGAGGGACATAGGGCCGTGGGGGAGGGACATAGGGAGGGCCATAGGGAGGGCCGTGAGGAGGGCCGTGGGGAGGGCCATGGGGAGGGCCGTGGGGAGGGCCGTGGGGAGGGCCATGGGGAGGGCCGTGGGAGGGCCGTGGGGAGGGACATAGGGAGGACCATAGGGAGGGACGTGGGGAGGGCCGTGGGGAGGGGGACATAGGGAGGGCCATAGGGAGGGCCGTGAGGAGGGCCGTGGGGAGGGCCGTGGGGAGGGCCGTGGGGAGGGCCATAGGGAGGGCCATAGGGAGGGACATAGGGAGGGACATAGGGAGGGCCGTGGGGAGGGACCATAGGGAGGGCCATAGGGAGGGACATGGGGGGGGCCATAGGGAGGGACATGGGGAGGGCCATAGGGAGGGCCGTGGGGAGGGACATGGGGGAGGGCCATAGGGAGGGCCGTGGGGAGGGACATGGGGAGGGCCATGGGGAGGGCCGTGGGGAGGGCCATGGGGAGGGCCATAGGGAGGGCCGTGGGGAGGGACATGGGGAGGGCCATGGGGAGGGCCATAGGGAGGGACATGGGGAGGGCCATAGGGAGGGCCGTGGGGAGGGACATGGGGAGGGCCGTGAGGAGGGCCGTGGGGAGGGCCGTGAGGAGGGACATGGGGAGGGAAATGGGGAGGGCCGTGGGGAGGGCCGTGGGGAGGGCCATAGGGAGGGCGTGGGGAGGGACATGGGGAGGGCCGTGAGGAGGGCCATGGGGAGGGCCGTGAGGAGGGACATGGGGAGGGACATGGGGAGGGCCGTGGGGAGGGCCGTGGGGAGGGCCATGGGGAGGGCCGTGGGGAGGGCCGTGGGGAGGGCCATAAGGAGGGCCGTGGGGAGGGACATAGGGAGGGCCGTGGGGAGGGACATGGGGAGGTCCGTGAGGGAGGGCCGTGGGGAGGGCCGTGAGGAGGGACATGGGGAGGGACATGGGGAGGGCCATAGGGAGGGCCGTGGGGAGGGCCATGGGGAGGGACATGGGGAGGGTCATAGGGAGGGCCATAGGGAGGGCCATAGGGAGGGCCATAGGGAGGGCCGTGGGGAGGGCCGTGGGGAGGGCCATAGGGAGGGCCGTGGGGAGGGACATGGGGAGGGCCGTGAGGAGGGCCGTGGGGAGGGCCGTGAGGAGGGACATGGGGAGGGACATGGGGAGGGCCATAGGGAGGGCCATAGGGAGGGCCGTGGGAGGGCCGTGGGGAGGGCCATAGGGAGGGCCGTGGGGAGGGCCATGGGGAGGGCCGTGGGGAGGGCCATAGGGAGGGCCATAGGGAGGGCCGTGGGGAGGGCCATAGGGAGGGCCGTGGGGAGGGCCGTGGGGAGGGCCGTGGGGAGGGGGAGGGCCGTGGGGAGGGACATAGGGAGGGCCGTGGGGAGGGACATGGGGAGGGCCGTGAGGAGGGCCGTGGGGAGGGCCGTGAGGAGGACATGGGGAGGGACATGGGAGGGCCATAGGGAGGGCCGTGGGGAGGGCCATGGGGAGGGACATGGGGAGGGTCATAGGGAGGGCCATAGGGAGGGCCATAGGGAGGGCCGTGGGGAGGGCCATAGGGGAGGGCCATGGGGAGGGCCATGGGGAGGGCCGTGGGGAGGGCCATGGGAGGGCCGTGGGGAGGGCCGTGGGGAGGGCCATAGGGAGGGCCGTGGGGAGGGCCGTGGGGAGGGCCATAGGGAGGGCCATAGGGAGGGCCGTGGGGAGGGCCATGGGGAGGGCCGTGGGGAGGGACATGGGGAGGGCCGTGGGGAGGGCCGTGGGGAGGGCCGTGAGGGAGGGACATGGGGAGGGACATGGGGAGGGCCGTGGGGAGGGACATGGGGAGGGCCATGGGGAGGGCCGTGGGGAGGGACATGGGGAGGTCCGTGAGGAGGGCCGTGGGGAGGGCCGTGAGGAGGGACATGGGGAGGGCCATGGGGAGGGCCATGGGGAGGGCCGTGGGGAGGGCCATGGGGAGGGACATGGGGAGGGTCATAGGGAGGGCCATAGGGAGGGCCATAGGGAGGGCCATAGGGAGGGCCGTGGGGAGGGCCGTGGGGAGGGCCATAGGGAGGGCCGTGGGGAGGGACATGGGGAGGGCCGTGGGAGGGCCGTGGGGAGGGCCGTGGGAGGGACATGGGGAGGGACATGGGGAGGGCCATAGGGAGGGCCATAGGGAGGGCCGTGGGAGGGCCGTGGGGAGGGCCATAGGGAGGGCCGTGGGGAGGGCCGTGGGGAGGGCCATGGGGAGGGCCGTGGGGAGGGCCATAGGGAGGGCCATGGGGAGGGCCGTGGGGAGGGCCATAGGGAGGGCCGGGGAGGGCCGTGGGGAGGGCCGTGGGGAGGGCCATAGGGAGGGCCGTGGGGAGGGACATAGGGAGGGCCGTGGGGAGGGACATGGGGAGGGCCGTGAGGAGGGCCGTGGGGAGGGCCGTGAGGAGGGACATGGGGAGGGACATGGGGAGGGCCATAGGGAGGGCCGTGGGGAGGGCCATGGGGAGGGACATGGGGAGGGTCATAGGGAGGGCCATAGGGAGGGCCATAGGGAGGGCCGTGGGGAGGGCCATAGGGAGGGCCATGGGGAGGGCCGTGGGGAGGGCCGTGGGGAGGGCCATAGGGAGGGCCGTGGGGAGGGCCGTGGGGAGGGCCATAGGGAGGGCCGTGGGGAGGGCCGTGGGGGGGCCATAGGGAGGGCCATAGGGGAGGGCCGTGGGGAGGGCCATGGGGAGGGCCGTGGGGAGGGACATGGGGAGGGCCGTGAGGAGGGCCGTGGGGAGGGCCGTGAGGAGGGACATGGGGAGGGACATGGGGAGGGCCGTGGGGAGGGCCGGGGGAGGGCCATAGGGAGGGCCGTGGGGAGGGACATGGGGAGGGCCGTGAGGAGGGCCGTGGGGAGGGCCGTGAGGAGGGACATGGGGAGGGACATGGGGAGGGCCGTGGGGAGGGCCGTAGGGAGGGCCGTGGGGAGGGCCATGGGAGGGCCGTGGGGAGGGCCGTGGGGAGGGCCGTGGGGAGGGCCATAAGGAGGGCCGTGGGGAGGGCCATAGGGAGGGCCGTGGGGAGGGACATGGGGAGGGCCGTGAGGAGGGCCGTGGGGAGGGCCGTGAGGAGGGACATGGGGAGGGACATGGGGAGGGCCATAGGGAGGGCCGTGGGGAGGGCCGTGGGGAGGGCCGTGGGGAGGGCCGTGAGGAGGGCCGTGGGGAGGGCCGTGGGGAGGGCCGTGGGGAGGGCCGTGGGGGGACATGGGGAGGGCCATAGGGGAGGGCCATAGGGGGGGCCAGGGAGGGCCGTGGGGAGGGACATAGGAGGGCCGTGGGGAGGGACATGGGGAGGGCCGTGAGGATGGCCGTGGGGAGGGCCGTGAGGAGGGACATGGGGAGGGACATGGGGAGGGACATGGGGAGGGCCATGGGGAGGGCCGTGGGAGGGCCGTGGGGAGGTCCATAGGGAGGGCCATGGGGAGGGCCGTGGGGAGGGACATGGGGAGGGACATGGGGAGGGCCATAGGGAGGGCCATAGGGAGGGCTGTGAGGAGGGACATGGGGAGGGACATGGGGAGGGCCATAGGGAGGGCCATAGGGAGGGCCATAGGGAGGGCCATAGGGAGGGCCGTGGGGAGGGACATAGGGAGGGCCGTGGGGAGGGACATGGGGAGGGCCGTGAGGATGGCCGTGGGGAGGGCCGTGAGGAGGGACATGGGGAGGGCCATAGGGAGGGACATGGGGAGGGCCGTGGGGAGGGCCGTGGGGAGGGCCGTGGGGAGGGCCATAGGGAGGGCCATGGGGAGGGCCGGGGGAGGGACATGGGGAGGGACATGGGGAGGGCCATAGGGAGGGCCATAGGGGAGGGAGGAGGGACATGGGGAGGGCCATGGGGAGGGCCATAGGGAGGGCCATAGGGAGGGCCATAGGGAGGGCCGTGGGGAGGGACATGGGGAGGGACATGGGGAGGGCCATAGGGAGGGCCGTGGGGAGGGCCGTGGGGAGGGCCGGGGGAGGGCCATAGGGAGGGCCATGGGGAGGGCCATGGGGGCCAGGGAGGGACATGGGGAGGGCCGTGGGGAGGGCCGTGGGGAGGGCCGTGGGGAGGGCCATAGGGAGGGCCATAGGGGAGGGCCGTGGGGAGGGCCATAGGGAGGGCCATGGGGAGGGCCATGGGGAGGGGGCATGGGGAGGGCCATGGGAGGGCCGTGGGGAGGGCCATGGGGAGGGACATGGGGAGGGACATGGGGAGGGACATGGGGAGGGACATGGGGAGGGACATGGGGAGGGCCGTGGGGAGGGCCATAGGGAGGGCTGTGGGGAGGGCCGTGGGGAGGGCCATGGGGAGGGACATGGGGAGGGACATGGGGAGGGCCGTGAGGAGGGCCATAGGGAGGGCCGTGGGGAGGGCCGTGGGGAGGGCCGTGGGGAGGGACATGGGGAGGGACATGGGGAGGGACATGGGGAGGGACATGGGGAGGGCCGTGAGGAGGGCCGTGGGGAGGGCCGTGGGGAGGGCCGTGGGGAGGGCCGTGGGGAGGGCCGTGGGGAGGGACATGGGGAGGGACATGGGGAGGGACATGGGGAGGGCCGTGAGGAGGGCCATAGGGAGGGCCGTGGGGAGGGCCGTGGGGAGGGACATGGGGAGGGCCATAGGGAGGGCCGTGGGGAGGGCCATAGGGAGGGCCGTGGGGAGGGCCGTGGGGAGGGCCGTGGGGAGGGCCATAGGGAGGGCCGTCGGGAGGGCCGTGGGGAGGGACATGGGGAGGGACATGGGGAGGGACATGGGGAGGGCCGTGAGGAGGGCCATAGGGAGGGCTGTGGGGGGGGCCGTGGGGAGGGCCGTGGGGAGGGACATGGGGAGGGACATGGGGAGGGCCGTGAGGAGGGCCATAGGGAGGGCCGTGGGGAGGGCCGTGGGGAGGGCCGTGGGGAGGGACATAGGGAGGGACATGGGGAGGGACATGGGGAGGGACATGGGGAGGGCCGTGAGGAGGGCCATAGGGAGGGTCGTGGGGAGGGCCGTGGGGAGGGCCGTGAGGAGGGCCATAGGAGGGCCGTGGGGAGGGCCATAGGGAGGGCCATGAGGAGGGACATAGGGAGGGCCGTGGGGAGGGCATGGGGAGGGCCATAGGGAGGGCCATGAGGAGGGACATAGGGAGGGCCGTGGGGAGGGCCGTGGTGAGGGCCGTAGAGAGGGCCGTTAGGAGGGCCGTGAGGAGCGCTATAGGGAGGGCCTTGGGGAGGGCCGTGGGGAGGGCCGTGGGGAGGGCCATGGGGAGGGCCGTGGGGAGGGACATGGGGAGGGCCGTGGGGAGGGCCGTGAGGAGGCCGTGAGGAGCGCTATAGGGAGGGCCTTGGGGAGGGCCGTGGGGAGGGCCGTGGGGAGGGCCATAGGGAGGGCTGTGGGGAGGGCCGTGAGGAGGGCCGTGGGGAGGGCAGTGAGGAGGGCCATAGGGAGGGCCGTGGGGAGGGACATGGGGAGGGCCATAGAGGAGGGCCATGAGGAGGGCCGTGGGGAGGGCCATAGGGAGGGCCATAGGGAGGGCCGTGAGGAGGGACGTGGGGAGGGCCGTGGGGAAGGCCGTGGGGAGGGCCATAGGGAGGGACATGGGGAGGGCCGTGGGGAGGGCCATAGGAAGGGCCATAGGGAGGGCCTTGAGGAGGGCCATAGTGAGGGCCGTGGGGAGGGCCGTGGGGAGGGCCATAGGGAGGGCCGTGGGGAGGGCCATAGGGAGGGCCATGAGGAGGGACATAGGGAGGGCCGTGGGGAGGGCATGGGGAGGGCCATAGGGAGGGCCATGAGGAGGGACATAGGGAGGGCCATGGGGAGGGCCGTGGTGAGGGCCATAGAGAGGGCCGTTAGGAGGGCCTTGGGGAGGGCCATAGGGAGGGCCATAGGGAGGGCCGTGGGGAGAGACATGGGGAGGGCCGTGGGGAGGGCCGTGGGGAGGGCCGTGGGGAGGGACATAGGGAGTGCCGTGGGGAGGGACATGGGGAGGGCCGTGGGAGGGACATGGGGAGGGCCGTGAGGAGGGCCGTGGGAGGGCCGTGAGGAGCGCTATAGGGAGGGCCTTGGGGAGGGCCGTGGGGAGGGCCGTGGGGAGGGCCATAGGGAGGGCCGTGGGGAGGGACATGGGGAGGGCCGTGAGGAGGGCCGTGAGGAGGGCCGTGAGGAGCGCTATAGGGAGGGCCTTGGGGAGGGCCGTGGGGAGGGCCGTGGGGAGGGCCATAGGGAGGGCCGTGGGGAGGGACATGGGGAGGGCCGTGAGGAGGGCCGTGAGGAGCGCTATAGGGAGGGCCTTGGGGAGGGCCGTGGGGAGGGCCGTGGGGAGGGCCATAGGGAGGGCTGTGGGGAGGGCCGTGAGGAGGGCCGTGGGGAGGGCAGTGAGGAGGGCCATAGGGAGGGCCGTGGGAGGGACATGGGGAGGGCCATAGAGAGGGCCATGAGGAGGGCCGTGGGGAGGGCCACAGGGAGGGCCATAGGGAGGGCCGTGAGGAGGGACGTGGGGAGGGCCGTGGGGAAGGCCGTGGGGAGGGCCATAGGGAGGGACATGGGGAGGGCCGTGGGGAGGGCCATAGGAAGGGCCATAGGGAGGGCCTTGAGGAGGGCCATGTGAGGGCCGTGGGGAGGGCCGTGGGGAGGGCCATAGGGAGGGCCTGGGGAGGGCCATAGGGAGGGCCATGAGGAGGGACATAGGGAGGGCCGTGGGGAGGGCATGGGGAGGGCCATGGGAACCATGAGGAGGGACATAGGGAGGGCCGTGGGGGAGGGCCGTGGTGAGGGCCGTAGAGAGGGCCGTTAGGAGGGCCTTGGGGAGGGCCGTGGGTGACAGATGCATTAGGACAAGCAGTCAAAGCACAACAACTCAATCAGCAGCTTTAAACAGCAGTTTTAATGGTCTTGGTTAAAAAGGATCCCAGCTTTCCATTCCTACTTCATTTATTTCTCAACTCCTAAATATGCGCAAACTGCACCATTTAAAACCCTGAGTTTTTACCAATGGCACGGTTGGATAGGGGAGAGTGGGGCGAGATTTAAGTGCCTTTGAACGGGGTATGGTAGTAGGTGCCAATCACCCAGCCCAGCTATTAGAACATCACCCAGCCCAGCTATTAGGACATCACCTAGCCCAGCTATTAGAACATCACCCAGCCCAGCTATTAGGACATCACCCAGCCCAGCCCAGCTATTAGGACATCACCCAGCCCAGCTATTAGGACATCACCCAGCGCAGCTATTAGGACATCACCCAGCCCAGCTATTAGAACATCACCCAGCCCAGCTATTAGGACATCACCTAGCCCAGCTATTAGGACATCACCTAGCCCAGCTATTAGGACATCACCCAGCCCAGCTATTAAGACATCACCTAGCCCAGCTATTAGAACATCACCCAGCCCAGCTATTAGGACATCACGTAGCCCAGCTATTAGGACATCACCCAGCCCAGCTATTAGGACATCACCCAGCCCAGCTATTAGGACATCACCCAGCCCAGCTATTAGGACATCACCCAACCTGTCCCAGCTATTAGGACATCACCCAACCTGTCCCAGCTGTGCCATAGTGGTGATCATCATCAGACAGAGTGACTGTTTACCCTCAGCCTGGTTCCACATCTGTCTGTGCTACCTTGACACGGGCTTAACAAGAAGTTGTCAAGACAGCACTAACAGATTGGGAACCAGGCTAGTTGGCCTAACATCCAGTTTTCAGAGGATCAGCCTGCCCTTAACCTGCTCCCAGACCTGTTTGTTCTGTCTTGCCAACTCCTATGGTCATTACAGTGCATACAGCACTAACAGACCTGGAACCAGGCTAGTTGGCCTAACATCCAGTTTTCAGAGGATCAGCCTGCCCTTAACCTGCTCCCAGACCTGTTTGTTCTGTCTTGCCAACCCTAGGTCATTACAGTGCATACAGCACTAACAGATCGGGAACCAGGCTAGTTGGCCTAACATCCAGTTTTCAGAGGATCAGCCTGCCCTTAACCTGCTCCCAGACCTGTTTGTTCTGTCTTGCCAACTCCTATGGTCATTACAGTGCATACAGCACTAACAGATCGGGAACCAGGCTAGTTGGCCTAACATCCAGTTTTCAGAGGATCAGCCTGCCCTTAGCCTGCTCCCAGACCTGTTTGTTCTGTCTTGCCAACTCCTATGGTCATTACAGTGCATACAGCACTAACAGATTGGGAACCAGGCTAGTTGGCCTAACATCCAGTTTTCAGAGGATCAGCCTGCCCTTAGCCTGCTCCCAGACCTGTTTGTTCTGTCTTGCCAACTCCTATGGTCATTACAGTGCATACAGCACTAACAGATCGGGAACCAGGCTAGTTGGCCTAACATCCAGTTTTCAGAGGATCAGCCTGCCCTTAGCCTGCTCCCAGACCTGTTGGCCCTGTCAATGCAGGGCTCCAGACTTCCACCATTAAGTTACACATTTTATTGGTGGCGCTGGTGCGAGCTGCACACTCTACCTGGTCACCTCGAGGGGGCGGATAAAACCGTGAATTTGTTAAGTAGTAAAGTACATTATTCTCAGGATTCCTGTACTAACAGTGTCTGTCCTGCCTATATTCCTGCCTGTTTCGCTGGGGTCGGCTGATGTAATGAGCGATCCTCTCACCCCCCCGTGTGCCCGTTGTGATTGCATAACATTTCAGAAGCAGAAGAAGAAGAAAAAAACATTTGGATGTGACTAGTGGTCCCTGCTCTGGTACTGATTAAACCTCCCACTTTGGGCTGGATGTATCAATGTGTAGTTCATACATGTATAATCTATGAGCAGAATTACTGTCTAACCTTAATTAAACATGATCCGACCAATGAGATTCAACTCCTCTCCATTTGAGTGACAGCTAGAGCGAGAGAGAGAGAGTGCAATGACGTGGTGTTATATGCATTTTTTGGGGGGGACTACTTTAGTCTCTTGAGCTCTTACTTTCAGAACTGCTGGCTAAAAAGTACCAGAGAATCCCTTTAAGGAGATGAGGGTCTCAGCTTTTTTTATACCTTTATTTAACTAGGCAAGTCAGTTAAGAGCAAATTCTTATTTTCAATGACAGCCTAGGAACAGTGGGTTAAGTGCCTGTTCAGGCGCAGAACGCCAGATTTGTACCTTGTCAGCTCGGGGGTTTGAACTTTCAACCTTCCGGTTACTAGTCCACCTTGCTAACCATTAGGCTACCCTGCTTTCCATAGCTATTATGTAGTTTTTTTGTCAATGATCATTATTGAGCTCAAACAACACTGTTTTACAGTCAAGATATTGAAATACGGAGTGCGCAAATTTGTGCATCGGCCTCGCCTCGCTCGAACCAGGGACCCTCTGCACACATCAACAACAGTCACCCACGAAGCATCGTTACCCATCGCTCCACAAAAGCCGCGGCCCTTGCAGAGCAAAGGTGAACCACTACTTCAAGGCCTCAGAGCGAGTGACGTCACCGATTGAAACGCACCACCGCTAACTAGCTAGCCATTTCACATCCGTTACACTCACCCCCCTTTTGACCTCCTCCTTTTCCTCAGCAACCAGTGATCCGGGTCAACAGCATCAATGTAACAGTATAACTTTAGATCGTCCCCTCGCCCGTACTCACCTCGCTCGAACCAGGGACCCTCTGCACACATCAACCACAGTCACCAACGAAGCATCGTTACCCATCACTCCACAAAAACCGCGGCCTCTTTACAAGTTTAGTTTTTAGATGAGGTTAATACAGATTAATACAGATTAATACAGATTAATACAGATTAATACAGGTTAATACAGATCAATACAGATTAATGCAGATTAATACAGGTTAATACAGATCAATACAGATTAATACAGGTTCATACAGATTAATACAGATTAATACAGATTAATACAGGTTAATACAGATCAATACAGATTAATACAGATTAATACAGGTTAATACAGATTAATACAGATTAATACAGATTAATTAATACAGATTAATACAGATTAATACAGATCAATACAGGCTAATACAGATTAATACAGATTAATACAGGTTAATACAGATTAATACAGATTAATACAGGTTAATACAGATTAATACAGATTAATACAGGTTAATACAGATTAATACAGGTTAATACAGATTAATACAGATTAATACAGATTAATACAGGTTAAAACAGATTAATACAGATTAATACAGATTGATACAGATTAATACAGATTAATACAGGTTAATACAGGTTAATACAGGTTATAGATGTGTTCTATTTAGCGTTGTGTTTTGTGTTTCCACAATCTTCAGGTGGTGAATTAGCACCAATAGAATTATATTATATTATTATATTATGTATATATTATATAATATTTGTGAACATAAAGATAAAGGCAAATTCATCTCTATTGAACAAAAAAAACACAAAAAAACCAACATATCGATAAACAACCCAAACTGTCACTGGATTAGGTTGTATATAAATCTTATTTTGAATAATTTATTCCTGCTTGGACAAGTTATGAGTTGAATACTATTAGTCTACTATTACTATTAGTCTACTATTACTATTAGTCTACTATTACTATTAGTCTACTATTACTATTAGTCTACTATTACTATTAGTCTACTATTACTATTAGTCTACTAATACTATTAGTCTACTATTACTATTAGTCTACTATTACTATTAGTCTACTATTACTATTAGTCTACTAATACTATTAGTCTACTATTACTATTAGTCTACTATTACTATTAGTCTACTATTACTATTAGTCTACTATTACTATTAGTCTACTATTACTATTAGTCTACTATTACTATTAGTCTACTAATACTATTAGTCTACTAATACTATTAGTCTACTAGTACTATTAGTCTACTATTACTATTAGTCTACTATTACTATTAGTCTACTATTACTATTAGTCTACTATTACTATTAGTCTACTATTACTATTAGTCTACTATTACTATTAGTCTACTATTACTATTAGTCTTATTAAACATCTTATTAAATGTAAATTACAAGAAGATGACTGAAATATATTATATTATATATATTATTATAATATATATATAAATATATATTCTGTGACGCTGCAGATGTTTTTGTTTTTGTTTTTGGGTATAAATAATAGTCAGGGGCCTTGAAGAACTGGGCTGAAGAACTGGGCTGGGTTTCTGCACTTCCTCTTCTCTGTAGAAAACATCTGAGAAACATTCTGCTTGAGTTCTGGTTCTGAATGAAGCTCAGCTGCTCGAAAGCTGTGTGGGGGGTTTATGTGGGGGGTTTATGTGGGGGGTTTATAATCATAATCATATCCAATTGTATTTGTCACATGCGCCGAATACAAAAGGTGTAGACCGTACAGTGAAATGCTTACAAGCCCTTAACCAACAATGGGGTTTTAAGACCAAAAAATACCTACATTTAAAAAAAATCTACATGTATATATTTTTTTACAAATAATTAAATAGAGGGGGGGTACCGGTACAGAGTCAATGTGCGGGGGTACCGGTTAGTCGAGGTAATTGAGGTAATATGTACATATAGGTAGAGTTAAAGTGACTGTGTAACAGAGAGTAGCAGCAGCGTAAAAAATGGGGGGGCAATGCAAATAGTCTGGGTAGCTGATCTGATTAGTTGTTCAGGAGTCTTATGGCTTGGGGCTAGAAGCTGTTTAGAAACCTCTTCGACCTAAACTTGGTGCTCTGGTACCGCTTGCCGTGCGGTAGCAGAGAGAACAGTCTATGAGTCTGGAGTCTTTGACAATTTTTAGGGCCTTCCTCCGCCTGGTATAGAGGTTCTGGACGGCAGGAAGCTTGGCCCCGGTGATGTACCAGGGCCGTACGCATTACCCTCTGTAGTGCCTTCCTCTGACACCGCCTGGTATAGAGGTCCTGGACGGCAGGAAGCTTGGCCCCAGTGATGTACTGGGCCGTTCGCACTACCCTCTGAAGTGCCTTGCGGTCGGAGGTCGAGCAGTTGCCATACAAGGCAGTGATGCAACCCGTCAGGATGCTCTTGATGGTGCAGCTGTAGAACCTTTTGAGGAACAGAGGACCCATGCCAATTCATTTCAGTCTCGCAAGGGGGGAAAGGTGTTGTCGTGCCCTCTTCACGACTGTCTTGGTGTGTTTGGACCATGTTAGTTTGTTGGTGATGTGGACACCAAGGAACTTGGAGCTCTCAACCTGCTCCACTACAGCCCCGTTGATGAGAATGGGGGCGTGCTCGGTCCTCTTTTTCCTGTAGTTCACAATCATCTCCTTTGTCTTGATCACGTTGAGGGATAATCCGGTAGCTGTTACAGCCAGCCAGGCCTGTGTTGTTCTGTGGATGCAGAATATTTCTGAATCTGAGCAGACGTCAATGGCATGCTTACTCCTGAGCACACATCAAAGGAACAGCTCAGTGCTAGCTAACGTGATCTGAGTCCAGGGTGCTTGGTCCCCTTGCTGAGGTGTAGGTTGCTTTGTTGGGCCTAGCCTGATCCTGACAATTACATTTTACATAATGTAGCAGACGCTCTTATCTTGTGCAACTCACAGTTAGTGAGTGCACACATTTTCATACTGATTCCACGTCAGAATGGAATTCACAACCTTGGTGTTGAAAGCTCTATCAACTAGGCCACACGGGACCAATGACAGCAAAGGATTGACACAAACAGATCTGGTATCAGACTGGGTTGGTTCCCCCTGCTGTGTCCAGTGAGGTGGAGGTCTGGTCCCCTGTGTCCCCATTGATGGGTCTCTCTCAGAGTCCAGGTAATAGAGGTGGTATGGTCCCTCTAGCCCCTGGGCGTGTTTATACTGCTGGTGTAGCGGAGGTGATTTGGGGTCACCCTCTCCTGATGGGGAAGCCCTGCCTGAGATGTGGAAGCCTAATGGTCACCCTCTCCTCATGGGGCAGCCCAGCCTGAGATGTGGAAGCCTAATGGTCACCCTCTCCTGATGGGGCAGTCCACAAGGGATTCCTCTTGGTCTAATGGTTGTGATATTGTGTCCCTCCATCCATCCCTCTCTTCCCTCCATCCCCTTCCTTCCTCTTATCCCTCCCTCCCTCACCTCCCTCTCCTCCCTCCATCCACTCCCTCCCTTCATTCCTCCATCCCCTCCCTCTATTCCCTCCATCCCCTCCCTACCTCCCTCTCCTCCTCACATCCCTCGTCCCTCCATCCACTCCCTCCCTCCCTCTCCTCCTCACATCCCTCTTCCCTCTTCCCTCCATCCCCTCCCTCTCTCCCTCCATCCACTCCCTCCCTTCGTCGCTCCATCCCCTCCCTCTATTCCCTCCATCCACTCCCTCTCTTCGTCCCTCCATCCCCTCCCTCTCCTCCGTCCATCCACTCCCTCCCTTCATCCCTCCATCCCCTCCCTCTTCTCCCTCCTTCTACTCCCTCCCCTCGTCCCTCAGTTCCCTCCCTCCATCCCCTCCCTCTCCTCCTCACATCCCTCCTCCCTCCCTCATCCACTCCCTCCATCTTCTCCCTCTCCTCCCTCCCTCCTCCCTTTTCACCCCCTCTCCTCCCTCCTTTCACCCCTCTCCTCCCTCCCTCTCCTCCCTCCTTTCACTCCCTCTCCTCCTCTCATCCCTCCTCCCTCCCTCTTCTCCCTCCATCACCTCCCTCCCTCTCCTCCTCACATCCCTCCTCCCTCCATCCACTCCCTCCATCTTCTCCCTCTCCTCCCTCCATCCCCTCCCTCCCTCTCCTCCTCACATCCCTCCTCCCTCCATCCACTCCCTCCTTTCACCCCCTCTCCTCCCTCCCTCTCCTCCCTCCTTTCACTCCCTCTCCTCCCTCCCTCCCTCCTTTCACCCCTTCTCCTCCCTCCCTCCCTCTCCTCCCTCCCTCTCCCTTCTTTCACCCCCTCTCCTCCCTCCTCTCATCTCTTCTTACAGTTAAGTCTCTCTCTTCCCCTTCTCTCTCTCTCTCTCTCTCTCTCTCTCTCTCTCTCTCTCTCTCTCTCTCTCTCTCTCTCTCTCTCTCTCTCTCTCTCTCTCTCTCTCTCTCTCTCTCTCTCTCTCTCTCTCTCGTTCTTTCTCTCTCTGGAAGAAGCAGCTGTGATATTTGTTAAGAAATGTTCTCTTTTCTCTCGTTGTCCGTAGAGCATCATGACCTTTGACTCTTTAAGCGTGGTTAAATGTTGCTGTCATTGTGAGAGACCATATGTTTGGCGTGTGTGTGTGCGTGTGCGCGTGTGTGTGCGTGTGCGCGAGCGTGCAGGAAACGTTGTCCTCCAGATGAAGCCTGACTAGATTTCTGTTTATTTCCATGGAAACGTTGTCCTCCAGATGAAGCCTGACTGGATTCCTGTTTATTTCCATGGAAACGTTGTCCTCCAGATGAAGCCTGACTAGATTCCTGTTTATTTCCATGGAAACGTTGTCCTCCAGATGAAGCCTGACTAGATTCCTGTTTATTTCCATGGAAACGTTGTCCTCCAGATGAAGCCTCACCAAAAGCACTCACAAACTTCTACAGATGCACAATCGAGAGCATCCTGGCGGGCTGTATCACCGCCTGGTATGGCAACTGCACCGCCCTCAACCGTAAGGCTCTCCAGAGGGTAGTGAGGTTTGCACAACGCATCACCGGGGGCAAACTACCTTCCCTCCAGGACACCTACACCACCCGATGCTACAGGAAGGCCATAAAGATCATCAAGGACATCAACCACCCGAGCCACTGCCTGTTCACCCCGCTGTCATCCAGAAGGCGAGGTCAGTACAGGTGCATCAAAGCTGGGACCGAGAGACTGAAAAACAGCTTCTATCTCAAGGCCATCAGACTGTTAAACAGCCACCACTAACATTGAGTGGCTACTGCCAACACACTGTCAATGACACTGACTCTACTCCAGCCACTTTAATCATGGGAATTGATGGGAAATGATGTAAATATATCACTAGCCACTTTAAACAATGCTACCCTATATAATGTTACTTACCCTACATTGTTCATCTCATATGCATACGTTGATACTGTACTCTATATCATCGACTGCATCCTTATGTAATACATGTATCACTAGCCACTTTAACTATGCCACTTGGTTTACATACTTATCTCATATGTATATACTGTACTCGATATCATCTACTGTATCTTGCCTATGCTGCTCTGTACCATCACTCATTCATATATCCTTATGTACATATTCTTTATCCCCTTACACTGTGTATAAGACAGTAGTTTTTTTTGGAATTGTTAGTTAGATTACTTGCTCGTTATTACTGCATTGTCGGAACTAGAAGCACAAGCATTTCGCTACACTCGCATTAACATCTGCTAACCATGTGTATGTGACAAATAAAATTTGATTTGATTTGATTTGACTAGATTCCTGTTTATTTCCATGGAAACGTCCTCCAGATGAAGCCTGACTAGATTCCTGTTTATTTCCATGGAAACGTTGTCCTCCAGATGAAGCCTGACTAGATTCCTGTTTATTTCCATGGAAACGTTGTCCTCCAGATGAAGCCTGACTGGATTCCTGTTTATTTCCATGGAAACGTTGTCCTCCAGATGAAGCCTGACTGGATTCCTGTTTATTTCCATGGAAACGTTGTCCTCCATTATTTCTCTGCTGTCCTCCTTCTCCTCATTGGTGCTTTTCTGCACCAATGAGATGCCACAGTAGGTTTGACAATCAACACTCGAAACCAAGGAGGACAGAGACAGACCAAAAACCAGTTGGTATTTTGACTGTATAATAATCATGAAGATATCCAGCAACATAGACATTAATATAAGATATGGTACATGAAAAAATAATTAATAATATAATTCATATTTAATATAATCATTAGTCTATACCGTATCTAATATAGTCATTAGTCTATACCATATCTAATATAGTCATTAGTCTATACCATATCTAATATAGTCATTAGTCTATACCATATCTAATATAATCATTAGTCTATACCATATCTAATATAATCATTAGTCTATACCATATCTAATATAGTCATCAGTCTATACTGTATATAATATAATCATTAGTCTTCATATTATCTAATATAATCAATATATATCTATCATTAGTCTATATATATCTAATATAATCATTAGTCTATACCATATCTAATATAGTCATTAGTCTATACCATATCTAATATAGTCATTAGTCTATACCGTATCTAATATAATCATTAGTCTATACCATATCTAATATAATCATTAGTCTATACCATATCTAATATAGTCATCAGTCTATACCATATCTAATATAATCATTAGTCTATACCATATCTAATATAGTCATTAGTCTATACCATATCTAATATAGTCATTAGTCTGTACCGTATCTAATATAATCATTAGTCTATACCATATCTAATATAATCATCAGTCTATACTGTATATAATATAATCATTAGTCTATACCATATCTAATATAATCATTAGTCTATACTGTATATAATATAATCATTAGTCTTCATATTATCTAATATAATCATTCATCTATACCGTATCTAATATAATCATTAGTCTATATATTATCTAATATAATCATTAGTCTATACCATATCTAATATAATCATAAGTCTTCATATTAACTAATATAGTCATTAGTCTATACCATATCTAATATAATCATTAGTCTATACCGTATCTGTGGCGGACTGCAATAGCATCGAATAGTCCCCGGGATATGCAACTGTTCAGGGAAGTCCGGAACCAATACACGCAGTCAGTCAGGAAAGCTAAGGCCAGCTTCTTCAGGCAGAAATTTGCATCCTGTAGCTCCAACTCCAAAAAGTTCTGGGACACTGTGAAGTCCATGGAGAACAAGAGCACCTCCTTCCAGCTGCCCACTGCACTGAGGCTAGGTAACACGGTCACCACCGATAAATCCATGATTATTGAAAACTTCAATAAGCATTTCTCAACGGCTGGCCATGCCTTCCGCCTGGCTACTCCAACCTCGGCCAACAGCTCCGCCCCCGGCAGCTCCTCGCCCAAGCCTCTCCAGGTTCTCCTTTACCCAAATCCAGATAGCAGATGTTCTGAAAGAGCTGCAAAACCTGGACCCGTACAAATCAGCTGGGCTTGACAATCTGGACCCCCTATTTCTGAAACTATCCGCCGCCATTGTCGCAACCCCTATTACCAGCCTGTTCAACCTCTCTTTCATATCGTCTGAGATCCCCAAGGATTGGAAAGCTGCCGCAGTCATCCCCCCTCTTCAAAGGGAGACACCCTGGACCCAAACTGTTACAGACCTATATCCATCCTGCCCTGCCTATCTAAGGTCTTCGAAAGCCAAGTCAACAAACAGGTCACTGACCATCTCGAATCCCACCGTACCTTCTCCGCTGTGCAATCTGGTTTCCGAGCCGGTCACGGGTGCACCTCAGCCACACTCAAGGTACTAAACGATATCATAACCGCCATCGATAAAAGACAGTACTGTGCAGCCGTCTTCATTGACCTTGCCAAGGCTTTCGACTCTGTCAATCACCATATTCTTATCGGCAGACTCAGTAGCCTCGGTTTTTCGGATGACTGCCTTGCCTGGTTCACCAATTACTTTGCAGACAGAGTTCAGTGTGTCAAATCGGAGGGCATGCTGTCCGGTCCTCTGGCAGTCTCTATGGGGTGCCACAGGGTTCAATTTTCGGGCCGACTCTTTTCTCTGTATATATCAATGATGTTGCTCTTGCTGCGGGCGATTCCCTGATCCACCTCTACGCAGACGACACCATTCTATATACTTTCGGCCCGTCATTGGACACTGTCCTATCTAACCTCCAAACAAGCTTCAATGCCATACAACACTCCTTCCGTGGCCTCCAACTGCTCTTAAATGCTAGTAAAACCAAATGCATGCTTTTCAACCGATCGCTGCCTGCACCCGCATGCCCGACTAGCATCACCACCCTGGATGGTTCCGACCTTGAATATGTGGACATCTATAAGTACCTAGGTGTCTGGCTAGACTGCAAACTCTCCTTCCAGACTCATAGCAAACATCTCCAATCGAAAATCAAATCAAGAGTCGGCTTTCTATTCCGCAACAAAGCCTCCTTCACTCACGCCGCCAAGATTACCCTAGTAAACTGACTATCCTACCGATCCTCGACTTCGGCGATGTCATCTACAAAATGGCTTCCAACACTCTACTCAGCAAACTGGATGCAGTCTATCACAGTGCCACCCGTTTTGTCACTAAAGCACCTTATACCACCCACCACTGCGACCTGTATGCTCTAGTCGGCTGGCCCTCGTTACATATTCGTCGCCAGACCCACTGGCTCCAGGTCATCTACAAGTCCATGCTAGGTAAAGCTCCGCCTTATCGCAGTTCGCTGGTCACGATGGCAACACCCACCCGTAGCACGCGCTCCAGCAGGTGTATCTCACTGATCATCCCTAAAGCCAACACCTCATTTGGCTGCCTTTCGTTCCAGTACTCTGCTGCCTGTGACTGGAACGAATTGCAAAAATCGCTGAAGTTGGAGACTTTTATCTCCCTCACCAACTTCAAACATCAGCTATCTGAGCAGCTAACCAATCGCTGCAGCTGTACATAGTCTATTGGTAAATAGCCCACCCATTTTCACCTACCTCATCCCCATACTGTTTATATTTATTTACTTTTCTGCTCTTTTACACACCAGTATCTCTACCTGTACATGACCATCTGATCATTTATCACTCCAGTGTTAATCTGCAAAATTGTAATTATTCGCCTACCTCCTCATGCCTTTTGCACACATTGTATATAGACTCCCCCCTTTGTTTTCTACTGTGTTATTGACTTGTTAAAATTGTTTATTCCATGTGTAACTCTGTGTTGTCTGCTCACACTGCTATGCTTTATCTTGGCCAGGTCGCAGTTGCAAATGAGAACTTGTTCTCAACTAGCCTACCTGGTTAAATAAAGGTAAAATAAAAAATAAATAAAAAATCTAATATAATCATTAGTCTATACCATATATAATATAATCATTAGTCTATACCGTATCTAATATAATCATTAGTCTTCATATTAACTAATATAATCATTAGTCTATACCGTATCTAATATAATCATTAGTCTATACTGTATCTAATATGTTCATTCGTCTATACCGTATCTAATATAATCATTAGTCTTCATATTAACTAATATAATCATTAGTCTATACCATATCTAATATAATCATTAGTCTATACCATATCTAATATAATCATTAGTCTATACTGTATCTTATATAATCATTAGTCTATACTGTATATAATATAATCATTAGTCTTTATATTATCTAATATAATCATTAGTCTCTACTGGAAAGGGTTCTACATGGAACCCAAATGGGTACTACCTAGAACCCAAAAAATTTTTTTTCATGTTCTACTGTAGACATCACCTTTTTTTTCTAACAGTGGTTTTGAGACTCAGTGAGTAGCAATCTCCTCATAATAGATCAACAGGTGTTGGACTGTCAGCTGTATCCTGGAATCTACTGCTTACAGTGTTGAGGTCTACAGCTGCCCTAAATGCGTTGTCAATACTGGTTACTGGTGCACCCGGGGAGAATGGGTTACAAAAAGACAGACGGCAATCTGTGATATAAATATCACACACACTCCCTCACACGCACGCACACACAGAGGACAGTCCACATGACGTTATGAGTCTGAGCTGCCCTCTCTACAGGCCCACAGGACAGAGGGGTGTCATTAATAAGAGAACGTCTCTTTGAGGGAACAGCAGTCGTTTATTTTTCTGTAACGTAATGTTTCCTCCATCGTTTCCTCTTCAGGGGAAATAAGCAAACAGGAAACCGCTCACCCAGAGGCGGCGCTCCTAGTGGTCGGTGACGTTAATGCAGGAAAACTTAAATCCGTTCTTTATCTCATTTCTACCAGCCACCTGTGCAACTAGAAGCCACAATCTAGACCTTCTTTACTCCGCACACAGAAACCTGTACGAAGCTCTCCCTCGCCCTCCATTTGGCAAATCTGACCATAATTATAAAATCATCAAATCAAATCAAATGTAATTTGTCACATACACATGGTTAGCAGATGTTAATGCGAGTGTAGCGAAATGCTTGTGCTTCTAGTTCCGACAATGCAGTAATAACCAATGAGTAATCTAACTAACATTTCCAAAACTACTACCTTATACACACAAGTGTAAAGGGATAAAGAATATGTACATAAGGATATATGAATGAGTGATGGTACAGAGCAGCATAGGCAAGATACAGTAGATGGTATCGAGTGCAGTATATACATATGAGATGAGTATGTAAACAAAGTGGCATAGTTAAAGTGGCTAGTGATACATGTATTACATAAGGATGCAGTAGATGATATAGAGTACAGTATATACGTATACATAGGAGATGAATAATGTAGGGTATGTAAACATTATATTAAGTAACATTGTTTAAAGTGGCTAGTGATATATTTTACATCAATTCCCATCAATTCCCATTATTAAAGTGGCTGGAGTTGAGTCAGTGTGTTGGCAGCAGCCACTCAATGTTAGTGGTGGCTGTTTAACAGTCTGATGGCCTTGAGATAGAGGCTGTTTTTCAGTCTCTCGGTCCCAGCTTTGATGCACCTGTACTGACCTCGCCTTCTGGATGATAGCGGGGTGAACAGGCAGTGGCTCGGGTGGTTGATGTCCTTGATGATCTTTATGGCCTTCCTGTGACATCGGGTGGAATAGGTGTCCTGGAGGGCAGGTAGTTTGCCCCCGGTGATGTGTTGTGCAGACCTCACTACCCTCTGGAGAGCCTTACGGTTGTGGGCGGAGCAGTTGCCATACCAGGCGGTGATACAGCCCGACAGGATGCTCTCGATTGTGCATCTGTAGAAGTTTGTGAGTGCTTTTGGTGACAAGCCTAATTTCATCAGCCTTCTGAGGTTGAAGAGGCGCTGCTGCGCCTTCTTCACGATGCTGTCTGTGTGGGTGGACCAATTTAGTTTGTCTGTGATGTGTACGCCGAGGAACTTAAAACTTACTACCCTCTCCACTACTGTCCCATCGATGTGGATAAGGGGGTGTTCCCTCTGCTGTTTCCTGAAGTCCACAATCATCTCCTTCGTTTTGTTGACGTTGAGTGTGAGGTTATTTTCCTGACACCACACTCCGAGGGTCCTCACCTCCTCCCTGTAGGCCGTCTCGTCGTTGTTGGTAATCAAGCCTACCACTGTTGTGTCGTCCGCAAACTTGATGATTGAGTTGGAGGCGTGCATGGCCACGCAGTCGTGGGTGAACAGGGAGTAAATCAAATTCTGGATTTGAGGGGCGGGGGCGTATGTCTTATGGCCAACGTGACATTGTGTGATGAAAGAAACATACAGGAACTCAAATCCTTCTGTTCACCTGATTTAGAATTCCTCACAATCAAATGTAGACCGCATTATCTACCAAGAGAATTCTCCTCGATTATAATCACAGCCGTATATATCCCCCCAAGCAGACACATCGATGGCTCTGAACGAACTTTATTTAACTCTCTGCAAACTGGAAACGATTTATCCGGAGGCTGCATTCATTGTAGCTGGGGATTTTAACAAGGCTAATCTGAAAACAAGACTCCCTAAATTTTATCAGCATATCGATTGCGCAACCAGGGGTGGAAAGACCCTGGATCATTGTTACTCTAACTTCCGCGACGCATATAAGGCCCTGCCCCGCCCCCTTTCGGAAAAGCTGACCACGACTCCATTTTGTTGATCCCTGCCTACAGACAGAAACTAAAACAAGAAGCTCCCACGCTGAGGTCTGTCCAACGCTGGTCCGACCAAGCTGACTCCACACTCCAAGACTGCTTCCATCACGTGGACTGGGAGATGTTTCGTATTGCGTCAGACAACAACATTGACGAATACGCTGATACGGTGTGCGAGTTCATTAGAACGTGCGTTGAAGATGTCGTTCCCATAGCAACGATTAAAACATTCCCTAACCAGAAACCGTGGATTGATGGCAGCATTCGTGTGAAACTGAAGGCACGAACCACTGCTTTTAATCAGGGCAAGGTGTCTGGTAACATGGCTGAATACAAACAGTGCAGCTATTCCCTCCGCAAGGCTATCAAACAAGCTAAGTGCCAGTACAGAGACAAAGTAGAATCTCAATTCAACGGCTCAGACACAAGAGGTATGTGGCAGGGTCTACAGTCAATCACGGACTACAGGAAGAAACCCAGCCCAGTCACGGACCAGGATGTCTTGCTCCCAGGCAGACTAAATAACTTTTTTGCCCGCTTTGAGGACAATACAGTGCCACTGACACGGCCTGCAACGGAAACATGCGGTCTCTCCTTCACTGCAGCCGAAGTGAGTAAGACATTTAAACGTGTTAACCCTCGCAAGGCTGCAGGCCCAGACGGCATCCCCAGCCGCGCCCTCAGAGCATGCGCAGACCAGCTGGCCGGTGTGTTTACGGACATATTCAATCAATCCCTATACCAGTCTGCTGTTCCCACATGCTTCAAGAGGGCCACCATTGTTCCTGTTCCCAAGAAAGCTAAGGTAACTGAGCTAAACGACTACCGCCCGTAGCACTCACATCCGTCATCATGAAGTGCTTTGAGAGACTAGTCAAGGACCATATCACCCTCCACCCTACCTGACACCCTTGACCCACTCCAATTTGCTTACCGCCCAAATAGGTCCACAGACGATGCAATCTCAACCACACTGCACACTGCCCTAACCAATCTGGACAAGAGGAACACCTATGTGAGAATGCTGTTCATCGACTACAGCTCGGCATTCAACACCATAGTACCCTCCAAGCTCGTCATCAAGCTCGAGACCCTGGGTCTCGACCCCGCCCTGTGCAACTGGGTACTGGACTTCCTGACGGGCCGCCCCCAGGTGGTGAGGGTAGGCAACAACATCTCCTCCCCGCTGATCCTCAACACTGGGGCCCCACAAGGGTGCGTTCTGAGCCCTCTCCTGTACTCCCTGTTCACCCACGACTGCGTGGCCATGCACGCCTCCAACTCAATCATCAAGTTTGCGGACGACACAACAGTGGTAGGCTTGATTACCAACAACGACGAGACGGCCTACAGGGAGGAGGTGAGGGCCCTCGGAGTGTGGTGTCAGGAAAATAACCTCACACTCAACGTCAACAAAACTAAGGAGATGATTGTGGACTTCAGGAAACAGCAGAGGGAACACCCCCATCCACATCGATGGAACAGTAGTGGAGA
The DNA here is from genome assembly GCF_018296145.1 of Oncorhynchus tshawytscha. Taxonomy (NCBI): domain Eukaryota; kingdom Metazoa; phylum Chordata; class Actinopteri; order Salmoniformes; family Salmonidae; genus Oncorhynchus; species Oncorhynchus tshawytscha. The sequence continues at coordinate 2,209,800 of NC_056429.1, read as the reverse complement.
GGGTAGCAAGTTTTAAGTTCCTCGGCATACACATCACAGACAAACTGAATTGGTCCACTCACACAGACAGCATCGTGAGGAAGGCGCAGCAGCGCCTCTTCAACCTCAGGAGGCTGAAGAAATTCGGCTTGTCACCAAAAGCACTCACAAACTTCTACAGATGCACAATCGAGAGCATCCTGGCGGGCTGTATCACCGCCTGGTATGGCAACTGCACCGCCCTCAACCGTAAGGCTCTCCAGAGGGTAGTGAGGTCTGCACAACGCATCACCGGGGGCAAACTACCTGCCCTCCAGGACACCTACACCACCCGATGCTACAGGAAGGCCATAAAGATCATCAAGGACATCAACCACCCGAGCCACTGCCTGTTCACCCCGCTGCCATCCAGAAGGCGAGGTCAGTACAGGTGCATCAAAGCTGGGACCGAGAGACTGAAAAACAGCTTCTATCTCAAGGCCATCAGACTGTTAAACAGCCACCACTAACATTGAGTGGCTACTGCCAACACACTGTCAATGACACTGACTCTACTCCAGCCACTTTAATCATGGGAAATGATGTAAATATATCACTAGCCACTTTAAACAATGCTACCTTATATAATGTTACTTACCCTACATTGTTCATCTCATATGCATACGTTGATACTGTACTCTATATCATCGACTGCATCCTTATGTAATACATGTATCACTAGCCACTTTAACTATGCCACTTGGTTTACATACTTATCTCATATGTATATACTGTACTCGATATCATCTACTGTATCTTGCCTATGCTGCTCTGTACCATCACTCATTCATATATCCTTATGTACATATTCTTTACCCCCTTACACTGTGTATGACAGTAGTTTTTTTTTGTTAGACTTGCTCGTTATTACTTGCATTGTCGGAACTAGAAGCACAAGCATTTCGCTACACTCGCATTAACATCTGCTAACCATGTGTATGTGACAAATAAAATTTGATTTGATTTGATTTGATTTGAAATCAAATCAAATTTTATTTGTCACATACACATGGTTAGCAGATGTTAATGCGAGTGTAGCGAAATGCTTGTGAGTACAGGAGAGGGCTCAGAACGCACCCTTGTGGGGCCCCAGGGTTGAGGATCAGCGGATCAGCGGGGTGGAGATGTTGTTACCTACCCTCAGCACCTGTGGGCGGCCCGTCAGAAAGTCCAGTACCCAGTTGCACAGGGTGGGGTCGAGACCCAGGGTCTCGAGCTTGATGACGAGTTCTGAGGGTACTATGGTGTGAACAGCATTCTCACATAGGTATTCTCAGCATTCTCACATAGGTATTCCTCTTGTCCAGATGGGTTAGGGTAGTGTGCAGTGTGGTTGAGATTGCATCGTCTGTGGACCTATTTGGGCGGTAAGCAAATTGGAGTGGGTCTAGGGTGTCAGGTAGGGGTCTAGGGTGTCAGGTAGGGTGGAGGTGATATGGTCCTTGACTAGTCTCTCAAAGCACTTCATGATGACGGAAGTGAGTGCTACGGGGCGGTAGTCGTTTAGCTCAGTTACCTTAGCTTTCTTGGGAACAGGAACAATGGTGGCCCTCTTGAAGCATGTGGGAACAGCAGACTGGGATAAGGATTGATTGAATATCCTCCTGATTCCTGCTTACAAGCAAAAACTCAAACAGGAAGTAGCAGTGACGCGCTCAATACGGAAGTTGTCCGATGAAGCGGATGCTAAGCTACAGGACTGTTTTGCTAGCACAGACTGGAATATGTTCTGGGATTCATCTGATGGCATTGAGGAATCAGGAATCAGTCACTGGCTTCATTAATAAGGGCATCGATGATATTGTCCGTACATATCCCAACCAGAAGCCATGGATTACAGGCAACATCCGCACTGAGCTAAAGGCTAGAGCTGCCGCTTTCAAGGGGCGGGACTGTAATGCTTATAAGAAATCCCGCTATGCCCTCCGACGAACCATCAAACAGGCAAAGCATCAATACAGTACTAAGATTGAATCTTACTACACTGGCTCTGACACTCGTCAGATGCGGCAAACAATCACGGATTTTAAAGGGAAACCCTGCCGTGAGATGCCCAGTGACGAGAGCCTACCAGACTTGCAAAATACCTTCTATGCTCGCTTCTACGCTAGCAACACGGAACCATGCATGAGAGCACCAGCTATTCAGGATGACTATGTGATCACGCTCTCTGGAGCGATGTGAGTAAGTCCTTTAAACAGGTCAACATTCACAAGGCCGCGGGGCCAGACGGAATATCAGGATGCGTACTCTGAGCATGCGCTGACCAGTCGGCAAGTGTCTTCACTGACATTTTCAACCTCTCCCTGACTCAGTCTGTGAAACCTACATATTTCAAGTAGACCACCATAGTCCCTGTGCCCAAGAACACTGAGGTAATCTGTCTAAATGATTATCACCTTGTACCAATCACGTCTGTAGCCATGAAATGATTTGAAAGGCTGGTCATGACTCACATCAACACCATCATCCCAGAAACCCTGTACCCAATTCACATACCGCCCCAACAGATCCAGGGATGATGCAATCTCTATTGCACTCCACACTGCCTTTTCCCACCTGGACAAAAGGAACACCTATGTGAGAATGCTATTAATTGACTACAGTTTAGCATTCAATATCATAGTGCCTTCCAAGCTCATCAATAAACTAAGGACCCTCGGACTAAACACCTCCCTCTGCAACTGGATCCTGGACTTCCTGACGGACCGTCCACAGGTGGTGAGGATAGACAACCTTTAGGGAGGAGGTCAGAGATCTGGCAGTGGTGTGCCAGAACGACACCCTCTCCGTTAATGTCAGCAAGACAAAGGAGATGATTGTGGACTACAGGAAACTCTTTTGAAATATGCTGCTGTTACTGTCTATTATCTATCTTGTTGCCTAGTCACTTTATCCCTACCTATATGTAAATATCTACCACAAAAGCTCATACACCTGCACCTTGACTCCGTACTGGTACCCTGTGTATATAGCCAAATTATCGTTACTTATTGTGTATTCATTCCTCGTGTTATTCATTTTCTATTATTTCAAATATGTTCTCTCTGCATTGTTAGGAAGTAAGGCCTGTCAGTCAGCATTTCACTGTTAGTCTACACCTGTTGTTTACCAAGCATTTCACTGTTAGTCTACACCTGTTGTTTACCAAACATTTCACTGTTAGTCTACACCTGTTGTTTACCAAGCATTTCCCTGTTAGACTACACCTGTTGTTTAACCAACCATGTGACAAATAAAATGTGGTTTGATTGAAGAGGCAGGTGTTTACAGCCCCAGGAAGTATTCATTTGTCAGAAATGTTGTGATCTGTCTGAATAAGGTGCTATTTGGGATCCAGCCTAGGTCTGTTATGTATTAATGGTGTGAGTGGTCTGAATAAGGTGCTATTTGGGATCCAGCCTAGGTCTGTTATGTATTAATGGTGTGAGTGGTCTGAATAAGGTGCTATTTGGGATCCAGTCTAGGTCTGTTATGTATTAATGGTGTGAGTGGTCTGAATAAGGTGCTATTTGGGATCCAGCCTAGGTCTGTTATGTATTAATGGTGTGAGTGGTCTGAATAAGGTGAATAAGGTGCTATTTGGGATCCAGCCTAGGTCTGTTATGTATTAATGGTGTGAGTGGTCTGAATAAGGTGAATAAGGTGCTAATTGGGATCCAGCCTAGGTCTGTTATGTATTAATGGTGTGAGTGGTCTGAATAAGGTGCTATTTGGGATCCAGCCTAGGTCTGTTATGTATTAATGGTGTGAGTGGTCTGAATAAGGTGAATAAGGTGAATAAGGTGCTATTTGGGATCCAGTCTAGGTCTGTTATGTATTAATGGTGTGAGTGGTCTGAATAAGGTGCTATTTGGGATCCAGCCTAGGTCTGTTATGTATTAATGGTGTGAGTGGTCTGAATAAGGTGAATAAGGTGAATAAGGTGCTATTTGGGATCCAGCCTAGGTCTGTTATGTATTAATGGTGTGAGTGGTCTGAATAAGGTGCTATTTGGGATCCAGCTTAGGTCTGTTATGTATTAATGGTGTGAGTGGTCTGAATAAGGTGCTATTTGGGATCCAGCCTAGGTCTGTTATGTATTAATGGTGTGAGCAGTCTGTCTCACCTGGACAGATATTTCCCTATTGATTCTCTTATAAAGCAGATTCCATGACAACTGTATGTCTCAAATGGCACCCTATTCCTTATATGGTGCACTTTTTGCTCTGGTCTAAAGTAGTGCACTATATAGGGAATAGGGTTCCATAGGGCTCTGGTCTAAAGTAGGGCACTATATAGGGAATAGGGCTCTGGTCTAAAGTAGTACACTATATAGGGCCCTGGTCTATAGTAGTACACTATATAGGGAATAGGGCTCTGGTCTAAAGTAGTGCACTATATATGGAAGAGGGTTCCATAGGGCTCTGGTCTAAAGTAGTGCACTATATAGGGAATAGGGTTCCACAGGGCTCTGATCTATAGTAGTGCACTACATAGGGAATGCCACCAGGGACTCAGCGATGTTCCAGCGGTCTCCCCTTGACGTGTGCTCTCTCCATGCCAGCCTAATCAGGGCTGTGTGTGGGTGTGTGTGTGTGTGTGGGTGTGTGTGGTCAGGTGGACTGAAGGCTAATGGTTGTCACTGAGGCCTGTTGCAGCCAGGTAACACAGTGGGGAGCTGATCAGACCTGTGTCTGTCTGCCACACACACACACACACACACACAGGCTCACAGCAAGGGGGTGATCAGACCCTTTCTGCTGCGGACACCTACTGCCCTGATGGGGGGTCTGGAACCAGGCTGGACACAGCTGGAGCTACGTTATATAATAGACTGTGTGTGTGTGTGTGTGTGTGTGTATGTGTGTGTGTGTGTTCAATGGTGCTAGCTTATCTGCCTCTCAGGGTGGACAGAGCAGGGGGACATCTCCTCTCTCATCTCCTCCTGTCTCCTCCTCTCTTCTCTCCTTCTGTCTCCTCCTCTCTCCTCTCCTCCTGTCTCCTCCTCTCTTCTCTCCTTCTGTCTCCTCCTCTCTCCTCTCCTCCTGTCTCCTCCTCTCTTCTCTCCTTCTGTCTCCTCCTCTCTCCTCTATTCCTGTCTCCTCCTCTCTCCTCTCCTCCCGTCTCCTCCTCTCTCCTCTCCTCCTCCTCTCCTCCCGTCTCCTCCTCTCTCTTCTCTCCTCTCCTCCTCTCTTCTCTCCCTCCCGTCTCCTCCTCTCTCTTCTCTCCTCTCCTCCTCTCTTCTCTCCTCCCGTCTCCTCCTCTCTTCTCTCCTCCTCTCCTCTCTCCTCTCCTCCTGTCTCATCCTCTCTCCTCTCCTCCTGTCTCCTCTTCTCTCCTCTCCTCCTGTCTCCTCCTCTCCTCCTGTCTCCTCCTCTCTCCTCTCCTCCTGTCTCCTCCTCTCTCCTCTCCTCCCGTCTCCTCCTCTCCCCTCTCTCCTCTCCTCCTCTCTCCTCCCGTCTCCTCCTCTCTCTTCTCTCCTCTCCTCCTCTCTTCTCTCCTCCCGTCTCCTCCTCTCTCTTCTCTCCTCTCCTCCTCTCTTCTCTCCTCCCGTCTCCTCCTCTCTTCTCTCCTCCTCTCCTCTCTCCTCTCCTCCTGTCTCCTCCTCTCTCCTCTCCTCCTGTCTCCTCTTCTCTCCTCTCCTCCTGTCTCCTCCTCTCCTCCTGTCTCCTCCTCTCTCCTCTCCTCCTGTCTCCTCCTCTCTCCTCTCCTCCCGTCTCCTCCTCTCCCCTCTCTCCTCTCCTCCTCTCTCCTCCCGTCTCCTCCTCTCTCTCTCTCTCCTCTCTCCTCCTCTCTTCTCTCCTCCCCGTCTCCTCCTCTCTCTTCTCTCCTCTCCTCCTCTCTTCTCTCCTCCCGTCTCCTCCTCTCTTCTCTCCTCCTCTCCTCTCCTCTCTCCTCTCCTCCTGTCTCCTCCTCTCTCCTCTCCTCCTGTCTCCTCCTCTCTCCTCTCCTCCCGTCTCCTCCTCTCCCCTCTCTCCTCTCCTCCTCTCTCCTCCCGTCTCCTCCTCTCTCTTCTCTCCTCTCTTCTCTCCTCCCGTCTCCTCCTCTCTCTTCTCTCCTCTCCTCCTCTCCTCCTCCCATCTCCTCCTCCCATCTCCTCCTCTCTTCTCTCCTCCTCTCCTCTCTCCTCTCCTCCTGTCTCCTCCTCTCTCCTCTCCTCCTGTCTCCTCTTCTCTCCTCTCCTCCTGTCTCCTTCTCTCCTCCTGTCTCCTCCTCTCTCCTCTCCTCCTGTCTCCTCTTCTCCTCTCCTCCGGTCCTCCTCTCTCCTCTGCTCGGTCTTCTCCTCTCTCCTCTCCTCTTGTCTCCTCCTCTTGTCTCCTGCTCTCTCCTCTCCTCCTGTCTCCTCCTCCTGTCTCCTCATCTCCTCTCCTCCTGTCTGCTCTCCTCCTGTCTCCTCCTCTCTCCTCTCCTCCAGTCTCCTCCTCTCTCCTCTCCTCCTGTCTCCTCCTCTCTCCTCTGCTCCGGTCTTCTCCTCTCTCCTCTCCTCCTGTCTCCTCCTGTCTCCTCTCCTCCTGTGTCCTCCTCTCTCCTCTCCTCCGGTCCACCTCTCTCCTCTCCTCCGGTCTCCTCCTCTCTCCTCTGCTCGGTCTTCTCTCTCTCCTCTCTCTTGTCTCCTCCTCTTGTCTCCTGCTCTCTCCTGTCTCCTGTCTTCCTCCTGTCTCCTCATCTCCTCTCCTCCTGTCTCCTCTCCTCCTGTCTCCTCCTCTCTCCTCTCCTCCAGTCTCCTCCTCTCTCCTCTCCTCCTGTCTCCTCCTCTCTCCTCTGCTCCGGTCTTCTCCTCTCTCCTCTCCTCCTGTCTCCTCCTGTCTCCTCTCCTCCTGTGTCCTCCTCTCTCCTCTCCTCCGGTCCACCTCTCTCCTCTCCTCCGGTCTCCTCCTCTCTCCTCTCCTCCGGTCTCCTCTCTCCTATCTCCTCTCCTCTGGTCTCCTCCTCTCTCCTGTCTCTCTTCTCAGATCTCTCTTCTCTCCTCTCCTCCACTCTCCTGTCTCTCTTCTCAGATCTCTCTCCTATCTCCTCTCCTCCGGTCTCCTCTCTCCTGTCTCTCTTCTCAGATCTCTCTTCTCTCCTCTCCTCCACTCTCCTGCTCTCCTCTCTTCTTTCCTTCTCTCTATCCCTGTCCTCTCCTTTCTTCCTCCTCTTCCTCTCCTCCGTTCTCCTCTCTCTTTCCTCCCAGTCCTCTCTCTTTCTCCTCTCCCCTCTCCTCTTCTCTGATTTGGCACGGATGAGTTCCCTGAAGGTTGGTGCACCTGCCACGCAAACGACCGTGGACCATTAAATGTGTGTGTGTGTGTGTTAAGAGGCCCTGGAACATTAAAGCTGGCGTGTTTGTGGGTTGGGGCCGTGCAGGCAGAGGTGGTCAGGATAATAGACGAGGAGTTTAGCAAGAACAGCTCTGTTCTCTGTTCTGCAGTCTGTCAACACTTATCTGTCTGGCTGCCTAACTGCAGTCTGTCAACACTCATCTGTCTGGCTGCCTAACTGCAGTCTGTCAACACTTATCTGTCTGGCTGCCTCACTGCAGTCTGTCAACACTCATCTGTCTGGCTGCCTCACTGCAGTCTGTCAACACTCATCTGTCTGGCTGCCTCACTGCAGTCTGTCAACACTTATCTGTCTGGCTGCCTAACTGCAGTCTGTCAACACTCATCTGTCTGGCTGCCTCACTGCAGTCTGTCAACACTCATCTGTCTGGCTGCCTCACTGCAGTCTGTCAACACTTATCTGTCTGACTGCCTAACTGCAGTCTGTCAACACTTATCTGTCTGGCTGCCTAACTGCAGTCTGTCAACACTCATCTGTCTGGCTGCCTCACTGCAGTCTGTCAACACTCATCTGTCTGGCTGCCACACTGCAGTCGGTCAACACTCATCTGTCTGGCTGCCTAACTGCAGTCTGTCAACACTCATCTGTCTGGCTGCCTCACTGCAGTCTGTCAACACTCATCTGTCTGGCTGCCTCACTGCAGTCTGTCAACACTCATCTGTCTGGCTGCCTCACTGCAGTCTGTCAACACTCATCTGTCTGGCTGCCTAACTGCAGTCTGTCAACACTCATCTGTCTGGCTGCCTCACTGCAGTCTGTCAACACTCGTCTGGCGGCCTAACTGCAGTCTGTCTGGTTGCATCCCAAATAGCACCTATTCCCTTTACAGTGGCCTAGTTCAGACCAGAGCTCTAGGGGATGCAGCCTCTACCAACCTTTATCTGTCAATGAGAACTTATCAGTGTGATCTCCCTGCTCCCTCAGCTCAGCACAGCTCTCTGCTCCCTCAGCACAGCTCTCTGCTCCCTCAGCTTAGCTCTCTGCTCCCTCAGCACAGCACAGCTCTCTGCTCCCTCAGCACAGCACAGCTCTCTGCTCCCTCAGCTCAGCTCAGCTCTCTGCTCCCACAGCTCAGCTCTCTGCTCCCTCAGCTCTCTGCTCCCTCAGCACAGCTCTCTGCTCCCTCAGCACAGCTCTCTGCTCCCTCAACTCAGCACAGCTCTCTGCTCCCTCAGCACAGCTCTCTGCTCCCTCAGCACAGCTCTCTACTCCCTCAGCACAGCTCTCTGCTCCCTCAGCACAGCTCTCTGCTCCCTCAGCACAGCTCTCTACTCCCTCAGCACAGCTCTCTGCTCCCTCAGCACAGCTCTCTACTCCCTCAGCACAGCTCTCTGCTCCCTCAGCACAGCTCTCTGCTCCCTCAGCACAGCTCTCTACTCCCTCAGCACAGCTCTCTGCTCCCTCAGCACAGCTCTCTGCTCCCTCAGCACAGCTCTCTACTCCCTCAGCACAGCTCTCTGCTCCCTCAGCACAGCTCTCTGCTCCCTCAGCATAGCTCAGCTCTCAGATCAGCTCAGCTCCCTCTCTGCTCCCTGTTGAACTCTGCGCCCCCCCCGTCTCTCTAGGCTGGTTGTTGAACTCTGACTCCCGCTGTGTCTCCAGGCTGGTAGTTGAGGAGCATTGTGATTATATAACAGTGAATACACAGAGTGGTCTGTCTGGTCTCTCACCCCAGCTACACACCGACGGGTCGATCTGCTTTCTGTTCTGCCTCAACTTCCGGCGCCGACAGAGATGGCCGCCTCGCTTCGCGTTCCTAGGAAACTATGCAGTTTTTTGTTTTTTTCCGTGTTATTTCTTACACTAGTACCCCAGGTCATCTTAGGTTTCATTACATACAGCCGAGAAGAACTACTGAATATAAGATCAGCGCCAACTCACCATCAGTACGACCAAGAATATGTTTTTCGCGATGCGGATCCTGTGTTCTGCCTTACAACCAGTGTAACGGAGTGGATCACATGCAGCGACCAAAATAAAAACGACTCAGAAAAAGAGGGAAACAGACTCCGGAGACGGGCACATCGTGCACCACTCCCTAGCATTCTTCTTGCCAATGTCCAGTCTCTTGACAACAAGGTTGATGAAATCCGAGCAAGGGTAGCATTCCAGAGGGACATCAGAGACTGTAACGTTCTCTGCTTCACGGAAACATGGCTAACTGGAGAGACCCAATCCGAGCGGTGCAGCCAGCGGGTTTCTCCACGCATCGCGCCGACAGAAACAAACATCTTTCTGGTAAGAAGAGGGGCGGGGCGTATGCCTTATGGCTAACGTGACATGGTGTGATGAAAGAAACATACAGGAACTCAAATCCTTCTGTTCACCTGATTTAGAATTCCTCACAATCAAATGTAGACCGCATTATCTACCAAGAGAATTCTCTTCGATTATAATCACAGCCGTATATATCCCCCCAAGCAGACACATCGATGGCTCTGAACGAACTTTATTTAACTCTCTGCAAACTGGAAACAATTTATCCGGAGGCTGCATTCATTGTAGCTGGGGATTTTAACAAGGCTAATCTGAAAACAAGACTCCCTAAATTTTATCAGCATATCGATTGCGCAACCAGGGGTGGAAAGACCCTGGATCATTGTTACTCTAACTTCCGCAACGCATATAAGGCCCTGCCCTGCCCCCTTTCGGAAAAGCTGACCACGACTCCATTTTGTTGATCCCTGCCTACAGACAGAAACTAAAACAAGAAGCTCCCACGCTGAGGTCTGTCCAACGCTGGTCCGACCAAGCTGACTCCACACTCCAAGACTGCTTCCATCACGTGGACTGGGAGATGTTTCGTATTGCGTCAGACAACAACATTGACGAATACGCTGATACGGTGTGCGAGTTCATTAGAACGTGCGTTGAAGATGTCGTTCCCATAGCAACGATTAAAACATTCCCTAACCAGAAACCGTGGATTGATGGCAGCATTCGTGTGAAACTGAAGGCACGAACCACTGCTTTTAATCAGGGCAAGGTGTCTGGTAACATGACTGAATACAAACAGTGCAGCTATTCCCTCCGCAAGGCTATCAAACAAGCTAAGCGCCAGTACAGAGACAAAGTAGAATCTCAATTCAACGGCTCAGACACAAGAGGTATGTGGCAGGGTCTACAGTCAATCACGGACTACAGGAAGAAACCCAGCCCAGTCACGGACCAGGATGTCTTGCTCCCAGGCAGACTAAATAACTTTTTTGCCCGCTTTGAGGACAATACAGTGCCACTGACACGGCCTGCAACGGAAACATGCGGTCTCTCCTTCACTGCAGCCGAAGTGAGTAAGACATTTAAACGTGTTAACCCTCGCAAGGCTGCAGGCCCAGACGGCATCCCCAGCCGCGCCCTCAGAGCATGCGCAGACCAGCTGGCCGGTGTGTTTACGGACATATTCAATCAATCCCTATACCAGTCTGCTGTTCCCACATGCTTCAAGAGGGCCACCATTGTTCCTGTTCCCAAGAAAGCTAAGGTAACTGAGCTAAACGACTACCGCCCCGTAGCACTCACATCCGTCATCATGAAGTGCTTTGAGAGACTAGTCAAGGACCATATCACCTCCACCCTACCTGACACCCTTGACCCACTCCAATTTGCTTACCGCCCAAATAGGTCCACAGACGATGCAATCTCAACCACACTGCACACTGCCCTAACCCATCTGGACAAGAGGAATACCTATGTGAGAATGCTGTTCATCGACTACAGCTCGGCATTCAACACCATAGTACCCTCCAAGCTCGTCATCAAGCTCGAGACCCTGGGTCTCGACCCCGCCCTGTGCAACTGGGTACTGGACTTCCTGACGGGCCGCCCCCAGGTGGTGAGGGTAGGCAACAACATCTCCTCCCCGCTGATCCTCAACACTGGGGCCCCACAAGGGTGCGTTCTGAGCCCTCTCCTGTACTCCCTGTTCACCCACGACTGCGTGGCCATGCACGCCTCCAACTCAATCATCAAGTTTGCGGACGACACAAAAGTGGTAGGCTTGATTACCACATCAACAAAACTAAGGAGATGATTGTGGACTTCAGGAAAAAACAGCAGAGGAACACCCCCCCCATCCACATCGATGGAACAGTAGTGGAGAGGGTAGCAAGTTTTAAGTTCCTCGGCATACACATCACAGACAAACTGAATTGGTCCACTCACACAGACAGCATCGTGAGGAAGGCGCAGCAGCGCCTCTTCAACCTCAGGAGGCTGAAGAAATTCGGCTTGTCACCAAAAGCACTCACAAACTTCTACAGATGCACAATCGAGAGCATCCTGGCGGGCTGTATCACCGCCTGGTATGGCAACTGCACCGCCCTCAACCGTAAGGCTCTCCAGAGGGTAGTGAGGTCTGCACAACGCATCACCGGGGGCAAACTACCTGCCCTCCAGGACACCTACACCACCCGATGCTACAGGAAGGCCATAAAGATCATCAAGGACATCAACCACCCGAGCCACTGCCTGTTCACCCCGCTGCCATCCAGAAGGCGAGGTCAGTACAGGTGCATCAAAGCTGGGACCGAGAGACTGAAAAACAGCTTCTATCTCAAGGCCATCAGACTGTTAAACAGCCACCACTAACATTGAGTGGCTACTGCCAACACACTGTCAACGACACTGACTCTACTCCAGCCACTTTAATCATGGGAATCGATGGGAAATGATGTAAATATATCACTAGCCACTTTAAACAATGCTACCTTATATAATGTTACTTACCCTACATTGTTCATCTCATATGCATACGTTGATACTGTACTCTATATCATCGACTGCATCCTTATGTAATACATGTATCACTAGCCACTTTAACTATGCCACTTGGTTTACATACTTATCTCATATGTATATACTGTACTCGATATCATCTACTGTATCTTGCCTATGCTGCTCTGTACCATCACTCATTCATATATCCTTATGTACATATTCTTTATCCCCTTACACTGTGTATAAGACAGTAGTTTTTTTGGAATTGTTAGTTAGATTACTTGTTCGTTATTACTGCATTGTCGGAACTAGAAGCACAAGCATTTCGCTACACTCGCATTAACATCTGCTAACCATGTGTATGTGACAAATAAAATTTGATTTGATTTGATTTGATTTGCTTGTGTTGATTGTGTCTGTGTGTCTCTGTCCCCAGGTTGTCAGAGTGACTTCTGGGGCCCCCACTGCAGTAACCGGTGCCAGTGTCAAAACGAGGGCAAGTGTAACCCCATCACGGGGGCGTGTGTGTGTACAGACGGGTACCAAGGTTGGCGCTGCGAAGAGCCCTGTGAACCTGGGTACTATGGCAAGGCCTGCCATCTCATCTGCCAGTGTCTCAACGGAGCCACCTGCCATCATCAGACTGGAGACTGCATCTGTTCTCTGGGATACTCTGGAGCCTTGTCAGTACTGACACACACCACACCACAAACCACACCACACACACACACACACCACCACACACCACACACACACCACACCACACACACCACACCACACACACATACACACACACACATACACACCACACCACACCACACACACCACACCACACACACATACACACCACACCACACACCACACACACACACACACACACCACACACACATACACACACACCACACACACACATACACACACATCACACCACACACACACACATACACACACCACACACACATACATACACACCACACCACACACACACACACACCACATACACACACACACACACCACACACATACACACACACACACACATACACACACCACACCACACACACATACACACACCACACACACACACATACATACACACACCATACCACCATACCACACACACACATACACACACACACACACACACAATTTGTGTGTGTGTGTGTTGTAAGCCAGTATCTGTTCTATCCCTTAGCTGTGGTGAGCGGTGTCCCAGTGGTAGTCATGGACAACAGTGTGATCAGAGCTGTTCCTGTCAGAACGGAGGATCCTGTCATCACGTCAGTGGGGAGTGTTCCTGTCCCGCTGGATGGATGGTAGGTCGTTGTTATCATTCATGTTAACAACAGATAGAAAAGATGTACCCGATTTGACCTCTGTTGACCAACAGGATCACAAGAAATATATCACTGTTTCTTGATATCAGATTTTACCTTCGTCTACAAAAAAAACCCCAATGAACTTCGGTTTGAGTGGTTATAATCAGACATTATCGTTGATCTACTTCTACCTCTTCAACTTCCTCTTCCTCACTCTGTCATACCCCTAGTCTGTGTTCCTGTGTTCTTCCTCCTCAACTTCCTCTCTTCTTCCTCACTCTGTCATACCCCTAGTCTGTGTTCCTGTGTTCTTCCTCCTCAACTTCCTCTTCCTCACTCTGTCATACCCCCAGTCTGTTTTCCTGTGTTCTTCCTCCTCAACTTCCTCTTCCTCACTCTGTCATACCCCTAGTCTGTTTTCCTGTGTTCTTCCTCCTCCTCTTCCTCACTCTGTCATACCCCTAGTCTGTTTTCCTGTGTTCTTCCTCCTCAACTTCCTCTTCCTCACTCTGTCATATCCCCAGTCTGTTTTCCTGTGTTCTTTCCTCAACTTCCTCTTCCTCACTCTGTCATACCCCAGTCTGTTTTCCTGTGTTCTTCCTCCTCAACTTCCTCTTCCTCACTCTGTCATACCCCAGTCTGTTTTCCTGTGTTCTTCCTCCTCAACTTCCTCTTCCTCACTCTGTCATACCCCTAGTCTGTTTTCCTGTGTTCTTCCTCCTCAACTTCCTCTCTTCTTCCTCACTCTGTCATACCCCCAGTCTGTTTTCCTGTGTTTTTCCTCCTCCTCTTCCTCACTCTGTCACACCCCGTCTGTGTTCCCTGTGTTTTTCCTCCTCCTCTTCCTCACTCTGTCACACCCCCTGTCTGTTTTCCTGTGCTCTTCCTCCTCCTCTTCCTCACTCTGTCATACCCCCAGTCTGTTTTCCTGTGTTCTTCCTCTTCAACTTCCTCTTCCTCACTCTGTCATACCCCTAGTCTGTGTTCCTGTGTTCTTCCTCCTCATCTTCCTCACTCTGTCATACCCCTAGTCTGTTTTCCTGTGTTTTTCCTCCTCCTCTTCCTCACTCTGTCACACCCCCGTCTGTTTTCCTGTGCTCTTCCTCCTCCTCTTCCTCACTCTGTCACACCCCCAGTCTGTTTTCCTGTGTTTTTCCTCCTCCTCTTCCTCACTCTGTCACACCCCCTGTCTGTTTTCTGTGTTCCTGTGTTCTTCTGTCATACCCCCAGTCTGTTTTCCTGTGTTCTTCCTCTTCAACTTCCTCTTCCTCACTCTGTCATACCCCTAGTCTGTGTTCCTGTGTTCTTCCTCCTCAACTTCCTCTCTTCTTCACTCTGTCATACCCCTAGTCTGTGTTCCTGTGTTCTTCCTCCTCAACTTCCTCTTCCTCACTCTGTCATACCCCTAGTCTGTGTTCCTGTGTTCTTCCTCCTCAACTTCCTCTTCCTCACTCTGTCATACCCCTAGTCTGTGTTCCTGTGTTCTTCCTCCTCAACTTCCTCTTCCTCACTCTGTCATACCCCAGTCTGTTTTCCTGTGTTCTTCCTCCTCAACTTCCTCTTCCTCACTCTGTCCCCCCAGTCTGTTTTCCTGTGTTCTTCCTCCTCAACTTCCTCTTCCTCACTCTGTCATACCCCTAGTCTGTTTTCCTGTGTTCTTCCTCCTCCTCTTCCTCACTCTGTCATACCCCTAGTCTGTTTTCCTGTGTTCTTCCTCCTCAACTTCCTCTTCCTCACTCTGTCATATCCCCAGTCTGTTTTCCTGTGTTTTTCCAATACTCTTGACTGTATTGTCATGTATTAATGTCTCTGTATCAAACAGATCCACTATACACTGAGTATACAAAACATTAGGAACACACTGTTCTTTCCATGACATAGACTGACCAGGTGAATCCAGGTGAAAACTATGATCCCTTATTGATGTTGTTAAATCCACTTCAGACAGTGTAGATGAAGGGGAGGAGACAGGTTCATTTTTAAGCGTTGAGACAATTGAGACATGGATTGTGTGTGTCATTCAGATGGTGATCGGGCAAGACAAAAGATTTAAGTGCCTTTGAACAGGGTGTGGTAGTCGGCGAGGCGCACCGGTTTGTGTCAAGAACTTCAACGCTGCTGGGTTTTACACACTCAAAATTATATCCTGTGTATCAAGAATGGTCCACCACCTAAAGGACATACAGCCAACTTGACACAACTATGGGAAGCATTAGAGTCAACATGGGGCCAGCATCCCTGTGGAACGCTTTCAACACCTTGTAGAGTCCAGGTCCCGTACTAATTGAGGCTGTTCTGAGAGGAAAAGGGGGGTGTAACTCAATATTAGGAAGGTGTTCTTAATGTTTTGTAGACTCAGTATACTGTATATTGTGTATATCAGGGCTCAGTGTCTGATCCAGTATATCAGGGCTCAGTGTCTGATCCAGTATATCAGGGCTCAGTGTCTGATCCAGTATATCAGGGCTCAGTGTCTGATCCAGTATATCAGGGCTCAGTGTCTGATCCAGTATATATATTTTGGTTGTGTTCCTCAGGGCTCAGTGTCTGATCCAGTATATATATTTTGGTTGTGTTCCTCAGGGCTCAGTGTCTGATCCAGTATATATATTCTGGTTGTGTTCCTCAGGGCTTTGTGTCTGATCCAGTATATATATTCTGGTTGTGTTCCTCAGGGCTCAGTGTCTGATCCAGTATATATATTCTGGTTGTGTTCCTCAGGGCTCAGTGTCTGATCCAGTATATATATTCTGGTTGTGTTCCTCAGGGCTCAGTGTCTGATCCAGTATGTATATTCTGGTTGTGTTCCTCAGGGCTCAGTGTCTGATCCAGTATATATATTCTGGTTGTGTTCCTCAGGGCTCAGTGTCTGATCCAGTATATATATTCTGGTTGTGTTCCTCAGGGCTCAGTGTGTGCCCAGCCGTGCCAAGTGGGCAAGTATGGCATCAACTGCAGCAAGGACTGTTCCTGCCTTAACGGTGGACTGTGTGACCATGTCGCTGGTCAGTGCCAGTGTACCCCAGGTTACAGTGGACGGAGGTACGTCATGTAGTTTATTACACTCTCTGCTTGACTACTGACTTACCGCTCTCTTTTTTTAACACCCTTTTTCTCCTCAATGTTCTGGTGTCCAATTGGTAGTTACAGTCTTGCCTCATCGCTGCAACTCCCGAACAGATTTGGGAGAGGCAAAAGGTCGAGAGCCGTGCGTCTTTCTCCGAAACACAACCCAACCAAGCCGCACTGCTTCTTGACACAATGCCCACTTAACCCGGAAGCCAGCTGCATCAATGTGTCGGAGGAAACACCGTACACCTAGCGACCGTGTCAGCGCGCACTGCGCCCGGCAACGCCACAGGAGTCACTAGTGCGCGATGGGACAAGGATATCCCTGCCGGCCAAACCCTCCCCTAACCCGGACGATGCTGGGCCAATTGTGCATCGCCCCATGGGTCTCCCGGTCGTGGCCAGTCACTTACTGCTCTTAACTCCCTGTGAAACATAAGGGATAAGGCTGGTGGTGTGACCACCTCGCTGGGTAGTGCCAGTGCACAGCTGGCTACAGTTGGTGGAGGGTGAATTACAATCATACAACAGACCTTATTCTTATCATAGCCACGATTTTCATTATAATTAATGTGATCAAAATCTAGACTAGCAGGGTTAGGATAAATCTAGACTAGAATGGTTAGGATAAATCTAGACTGGAATGGTTAGGATGAATCTAGACTAGCAGGGTTAGGATAAATCTAGACTAGCAGGGTTAGGATAAATCTAGACTAGTGGGGTTAGGATAAATCTAGACTAGCGGGGTTAGGATGAATCTAGACTAGCAGGGTTAGGATAAATCTAGACTAGCAGGGTTAGGATAAATCTAGACTAGAATGGTTAGGATACATCTAGACTAGAATGGTTAGGATGAATCTAGACTAGTGGGGTTAGGATACATCTAGACTAGCAGGGTTAGGATAAATCTAGACTAGAATGGTTAGGATAAATCTAGACTAGAATGGTTCGGATGAATCTAGACCAGCGGGGTTAGGATACATCTAGACTAGCATGGTTAGGATGAATCTAGACTAGCGGGGTTAGGATGAATCTAGACTAGTGGGGTTAGGATGAATCTAGACTAGCAGGGTTAGGATGAATCTAGACTAGCGGGGTTAGGATAAATCTAGACTAGAATGGTTAGGATAAATCTAGACTAGCGGGGTTAGGATAAATCTAGACTAGCGGGGTTAGGATAAATCTAGACTAGCGGGGTTAGGATACATCTAGACTAGCGGGGTTAGGATACATCTAGACTAGAATGGTTAGGATAAATCTAGACTAGCGAGGTTAGGATAAATCTAGACTAGCGGGGTTAGTATAAATCTAGACTAGCGGGGTTAGGATACATCTAGACTAGAATGGTTAGGATAAATCTAGACTAGCGGGGTTAGGATAAATCTAGACTAGCGGGGTTAGGATACATCTAGACTAGCATGGTTAGGATAAATCTAGACTAGCGGGGTTAGAATAAATCTAGACTAGCGGGGTTAGTATAAATCTAGACTAGCGGGGTTAGGATACATCTAGACTAGCATGGTTAGGATAAATCTAGACTAGCGGGGTTAGGATACATCTAGACTAGAATGGTTAGGATAAATCTAGACTAGCGGGGTTAGGATGAATCTAGACTAGCATGGTTAGGATAAATCTAGACTAGCGGGGTTACTCTACACACAAAAACCAGTACAAAGCTCTCGCTCGACCCTCCATTTGGCAAATCTGACTAACTCTATCCTCCTGATTCCTGTTTACAAGCAAAACCTCAAACAGCAAGTACCAGTGACGCGTTCAATACTAAAGTGGTTAGATGAAATGGATGCTAAGCTACAGGACTGTTTTGTTAGCCCAGACTGGAATATGTTCTGATGGCATTAAGGAGTCACCGGCTTCATAAATAAATTATTCGACAACGACGTCCCCACAGTGACCGTATGTACATTATATATATCCCAACCAGAAGCCATGGATTACAGGCAACATCTGCACTGAGCTAAAGGCTAGAGCTGCCGCTTTCAAGGAGCGGGACACTAATCCGGATGATAGTAAGAAATCCCTTTATGCCCTCCGACGAACCATTCAAACAGGCACGTCGTGTCGACATCACTAAGGAATTATGGTGGTTCACACACCAACACAGGCACGACAACACCTCTTCCCTCTCGGGAGACTGAAAAGATTTGACCCTCAGAAAAGATGTTCCACCATTGAGAGCATTTTGTCTGGCTGCATCACCGCTTGTTATGGCATCTGCTTGGCCTCCGACCGCAAGACGCTACCGAGGGTAGAGCGTATGGCCCAGTACATCACTGGGGCCGAGCTCCCTGCCTTCCAGAACCTGTTTACCAGGCAGTGTCAGAGGAAAGGCCATAAAAATGGTCAAAGACTCAAGTCATAGACTGTTCTCAGGACAACTTCTACCGCTAAGCCAAACAGGGCATTCGGAAAGTATTCAGATCCCTTGATTTTTTTACGTTGCAGCCTCATTCTAAATTGGATTAAATTCATGATTTTCTTCATCAAACTACACACAATATCCCCATAATGACAAAGCGAAAAACTCTTTGCAAAACATGTTTTATACAGATATACCTTATTTACGTGAGTATTCAGACCCTTTGAAACAAGATTCTCTGGTCTGATGAAGTCCAAGATTGAACTCTTTGGCCTAAATGCCAGGAGTCACGTCTGGAGGAAACCTGGCACCATCCCTACAGTGAAGCATGGTGATGGAAGCATCACACTGTGGGGGATGTTTCTCAGCGGCAAGGACTAGGAGACTAGTCAGGATCGAGGGAAAGATGAACGGAACCAAGTACAGAGAGATCCTTGATGAAAACCTGCTCCGGAGCACTCAGGACCTCAGACTGGGGCAAAGGTTCACCTTCCAACAGGACAACGACCCTAAGCAAATAGCCAAGACAACATAGGAGTGGCTTCTTGACAAGTCAAAGAATGTCCTTGAGTGGCCCAGCCAGAGCCCAAACTTGAACCAGATTGAACATTTCTGGAGAGACCAGAAAATAGCTGCTTGATTGTGCACCGGGGAACCTCCCAACCTTTCTATTCTGGTTAGAGCCAGTTTGCGCTGTTCTGTGAAGGGAGTAGTGCACAGCGTTGTACGAGACGTTCAGTTTGTTGGCAATTTTTTCATGGAATAACTTTCATTTCTCAGAACAAGAATAGACTGACGAGTTTCAGAAGAAAGTTCTTTGTTTCTGGACATTTTGAGCCTGTAATCGAACCATGCTCCAGATACTCAACTAGTCTAAAGAAGGCCAGTTTTATTGCTTCTTTAATCAGAACAACATTTCAATAAGGGTTTTCTAATGATCAATTAGCCTTTAGAAATTATAAACTTGGATTAGCTAACACAATGTGCCATTGGAACACAGGAATGATGGTTGTTGATAATGGGCCTCTGTAGATATTCCATTAAACAGTCTGCCGTTTCCAGCTACAATAGTCATTTACAACATTAACAATGTCTACAATGTATTTCTGATCAATTTGATGTTAATTTAATGGACAAAAAAATTGCTTTTCTTTCAAAAACAAGGACATTTTTAAGTGACCCAAAACTTTTGAACAGTAGTGTAGGTAACAGTAAACCATTTAGGACAGACGACTCCACTACTGTATGTAGGTAACAGTAAACCATTTAGGACAGACTCCACTACTGTATATAGGTAACAGTAAACCATTTAGGACAGACTACACTACTGTATATAGGTAACAGTAAACCATTTAGGACAGACTACACCATCATTGTGAATACTAATATGTTCTTATTAACTGACTTGCCAAGTTCAATAAAGGTTACATTTAAAAAATACAGGTTATCAGATCTCTTCAGTTCCCTCAGACTGAGCTACCAGTGCAGGTTATCAGATCTCTTCAGTTCCCTCAGACTGAGCTACCAGTGCAGGTTATCAGATCTCTTCAGTTCCCTCAGACTGAGCTACCAGGGCAGGTTATCAGATCTCTTCAGTTCCCTCAGACTGAGCTACCAGTGCAGGTTATCAGATCTCTTCAGTTCCCTCAGACTGAGCTACCAGTGCAGGCTATCAGATCTCTTCAGTTCCCTTAGACTTACAGTTTATCAGATCTCTTCAGTTCCCTCAGACTGAGCTACCAGTGCAGGTTATCAGATCTCTTCAGTTCCCTCAGACTGAGCTACCAGGGCAGGCTATCTTCTCTTCAGTTCCCTCAGACTGAGCAAACAGGGCAGGTTATCAGATCTCTTCAGTTCCTCAGACTGAGCTACCAGTGCAGGTTATCAGATATCTTCAGTTCCCTCAGACTGAGCTACCAGTGTAGGTTATCAGATCTCTTCAGTTCCCTCAGACTGAGCTACCAGGGCAGGTTATCAGATCTCTTCAGTTCCCTCAGACTGAGCTACCAGTGCAGGTTATCAGATCTCTTCAGTTCCTCAGACTGAGCTACCAGTGCAGGTTATCAGATCTCTTCAGTTCCCTCAGACTGAGCTACCAGTGCAGGTTATCAGATCTCTTCAGTTCCCTCAGACTGAGCTACCAGTGCAGGTTATCAGATCTCTTCAGTTCCCTCAGACTGAGCTACCAGTGCAGGCTATCAGATCTCTTCAGTTCCCTCAGACTGAGCTACCACTGCAGGTTATCAGATCTCTTCAGTTCCCTCAGACTGAGCTACCAGTGCAGGCTATCAGATCTCTTCAGTTCCCTCAGACTGAGCTACCAGGGCAGGCTATCAGATCTCTTCAGTTCCCTCAGACTGAGCTACCAGGGCAGGCTATCTTCTCTTCAGTTCCCTCAGACTGAGCAAACAGGGCAGGTTATCAGATCTCTTCAGTTCCCTCAGACTGAGCTACCAGTGCAGGCTATCAGATATCTTCAGTTCCCTCAGACTGAGCTACCAGGGCAGGCTATCTTCTCTTCAGTTCCCTCAGACTGAGCTACCAGTGCAGGTTATCAGATCTCTTCAGTTCCCTCAGACTGAGCTACCAGGGCAGGTTATCAGATATCTTCAGTTCCCTCAGACTGAGCTACCAGGGCAGGTTATCAGATCTCTTCAGTTCCCTCAGACTGAGCTACCAGTGCAGGTTATCAGATCTCTTCAGTTCCCTCAGACTGAGCTACCAGTGCAGGTTATCAGATCTCTTCAGTTCCTCAGACTGAGCTACCAGTGCAGGTTATCAGATCTCTTCAGTTCCCTCAGACTGAGCTACCAGTGCAGGCTATCAGATATCTTCAGTTCCCTCAGACTGAGCTACCAGGGCAGGCTATCTTCTCTTCAGTTCCCTCAGACTGAGCTACCAGTGCAGGTTATCAGATCTCTTCAGTTCCCTCAGACTGAGCTACCAGGGCAGGTTATCAGATCTCTTCAGTTCCCTCAGCCTGAGCTACCAGGGCAGGTTATCAGATCTCTTCAGTTCCCTCAGACTGAGCTACCAGGGCAGGTTATCAGATCTCTTCAGTTCCCTCAGACTGAGCTACCAGTGCAGGCTATCAGATCTCTTCAGTTCCCTCAGACTGAGCTACCAGTGCAGGCTATCAGATCTCTTCAGTTCCCTCAGACTGAGCTACCAGGGCAGGTTATCAGATCTCTTCAGTTCCCTCAGACTGAGCTACCAGGGCAGGCTATCAGATCTCTTCAGTTCCCTCAGACTGAGCTACCAGGGCAGGCTATCAGATCTCTTCAGTTCCCTCAGACTGAGCTACCAGGGCAGGCTATCAGATCTCTTCAGTTCCCTCAGACTGAGCTACCAGGGCAGGCTATCTTCTCTTCAGCCTAAAGCCACCTGGATAAAAACTCTTCCAGAACACAGCTTTCTGTCTCTTTTAATATTTGGCTAAACTGCCCTCATTCATTTAGTGAAGTGACAGGTGAATTAACCTGAAATAGAGTTAGACTGTATTAATCCCCTACGCTACACTACACCCACCTCTCTGCCTGGAGAACTACTTTACCCAGACGTGAATAGGGTACAATTTGGGAGACACAACCCAGTCTGAAGCCAATGTCATTTAAACATGAAACATAACTAGTCCATGTGATAATGTAATTGAGCTATCTATCTGGCTGCTAATGGTTCTGCTGGACACCTGAGATCGATGCTGTGCCAGGGATGGTATATTTAAGGTCCTGTAGAAGTCTCCTCTAAGGAATCTCTCTCTCTCTCTCTCTTTCTCTCTCAGCCTCTCACTCTGTCTCTCTCGCTCTCTCTCTGTTGCTTTCTCTCTGTCTCTCTTTCTCACTTTCTGTCTCTCTCTCTCTGTCTCTCTCTGTCTCTCTCTCTCTCTCTCTCTCTCTGTCTCTCTCTCTCAGCCTCTCTCTCTCAGCCTCTCTCTGTCTCTCTCTCAGCCTCTCTCTCTCTGTCTCTCTCTCTCTGTCTCTCTCTCTCTGTCTCTCTCTCTGTCTCTCTCTCTCTCTGTCTCTCTCTCTCTCTCTCTCTCTCTCTTTCTCTCTGTCTCTCTCTCTCTTTCTCTCTGTCTCTCTCTCTGTCTCTCTCTCTGTCTGTCTCTCTCTCTCTCTCTCTCTCTCTCTCTCTCTTCCCTCTGTCTCTCTCTCTCTCTCTCAGCCTCTCTCTCTCCATGCTGAGAAGCCGGCCTACTCTGATTAGAGTCATGCAGCTGGGCTCACCTTGGATAACCCTTGTGGTGGTTTAGAGTAGGTCTGATTGTTATTGGTACTCTGAACCTCACCTAGACTGACTGGATAACAATCTCAGCAATCTAATCTCAGGGGGCTGCCTGGAGGGGCTGCCTGGAGGGGCTGCCTGGGAGGGCTGCCTGGAGGGGCTGTCTGGGAGGGCTGCCTGGGAGGGCTGCCTGGAGGGGCTGCCTGGGGGGGCTGCCTGGGAGGGCTGCCTGGAGGGGCTGTCTGGGAGGGCTGCCTGGGAGGGCTGCCTGGAGGGGCTGTCTGGGAGGGCTGCCTGGGAGGGCTGCCTGGGAGGGCTGCCTGGGAGGGCTGCCTGGAGGGGCTGCCTGGGGGAAGTGAAACGATGCAGTTAATCTGAAGTGCTTTTAAATGTGTTTTTTTAATTTAACGTTTCTAAATTGCTTTCAACACATAATTTACAAGCGCATTGCATAGCGGTGGGTGTAGTGTAGTGCTAACGATAGCTAGCTAAAATCTGGAGGTCTCCCCTCAAGCTTAGCTAGCTAGCGTTATACTGCATCTCAATCTGGTGACATTAAAATGATGACACTAGTTATTTGCTTTCTTTAGAAATGTCATTCTGTTGTCAACCCACCGTAATAAACAGGAACAGTTGGTTAACTGGCCTAGGAACAGTGGGTTAACTGGTCTAGTGGGTTATCTGGTCTAGGAACAGTGGGTTAACTGGTCTAGGAACAGTGGGTTAACTGGTCTAGGAACAGTGGGTTAACTGGCCTAGGAACAGTGGGTTAACTGGTCTAGTGGGTTATCTGGTCTAGGAACAGTGGGTTAACTGGTCTAGGAACAGTGGGTTAACTGGTCTAGGAACAGTGGGTTAACTGGTCTGGTCTAGTGGGTTATCTGGTCTAGGAACTGTGGGTTAACTGGTCTAGGAACAGTGGGTTAACTGGTCTAGGAACAGTGGGTTACCTGGTCTAGTGGGTTATCTGGTCTAGGAACTGTGGGTTAACTGGTCTAGGAACAGTGGGTTAACTGGTCTAGGAACAGTGGGTGAACTGGTCTAGTGGGTTATCTGGTCTAGGAACTGTGGGTTAACTGGTCTAGGAACAGTGGGTTAACTGGTCTAGGAACAGTGGGTTACCTGGTCTAGTGGGTTATCTGGTCTAGGAACATTGGGTTAAATGGTCTAGGAACAGTGGGTTAACTGGTCTAGGAACAGTGGGTTAACTGGCCTAGTGGGTTAACTGGTCTAGGAACTGTGGGTTAACTGGTCTAGGAACAGTGGGTTAACTGGTCTAGGAACAGTGGGTTACCTGGTCTAGAAACAGTGGGTTAACTGGTCTAGTGGGTTATCTGGTCTAGGAACTGTGGGTTAACTGGTCTAGGAACAGTGGGTTAACTGGTCTAGTGGGTTATCTGGTCTAGGAACTGTGGGTTAACTGGTCTAGGAACAGTGGGTTAACTGGTCTAGGAACAGTGGGTTAACTGGTCTAGGAACAGTGGGTTAACTGGTCTAGGAACAGTGGGTTAACTGGTCTAGTGGGTTATCTGGTCTAGTAACTGTGGGTTAACTGGTCTAGGAACAGTGGGTTAACTGGTCTAGTGGGTTATCTGGTCTAGGAACTGTGGGTTAACTGGTCTAGGAACAGTGGGTTAACTGGTCTAGGAACAGTGGGTTACCTGGTCTAACAGTGGGTTATCTGGTCTAGGAACTGTGGGTTAACTGGTCTAGGAACAGTGGGTTAACTGGTCTAGGAACAGTGGGTGAACTGGTCTAGTGGGTTATCTGGTCTAGGAACTGTGGGTTAACTGGTCTAGGAACAGTGGGTTAACTGGTCTAGGAACAGTAGGTTAACTGGTCTAGGAACAGTGGGTTAACGGGTCTAGGAACAGTGGGTTAACTGGTCTAGGAACAGTGGGTTAACTGGTCTAGTGGGTTATCTGGTCTAGAAACTGTGGGTTAACTGGTCTAGGAACAGTGGGTTAACTGGTCTAGTGGGTTATCTGGTCTAGGAACTGTGGGTTAACTGGTCTAGGAACAGTGGGTTAACTGGTCTAGGAACAGTGGGTTACCTGGTCTAGTGGGTTATCTGGTCTAGGAACTGTGGGTTAACTGGTCTAGGAACAGTGGGTTAACTGGTCTAGGAACAGTGGGTTAACTGGTCTAGTGGGTTATCTGGTCTAGGAACTGTGGGTTAACTGGTCTAGGAACAGTGGGTTAACTGGTCTAGGAACAGTGGGTTAACTGGTCTAGGAACAGTGGGTTAACTGGTCTAGGAACAGTGGGTTAACTGGTCTAGTGGGTTATCTGGTCTAGGAACTGTGGGTTAACTGGTCTAGGAACAGTGGTTAACTGGTCTAGGAACAGTGGGTTAACTGGTCTAGGAACAGTGGGTTAACGGGTCTAGGAACAGTGGGTTACCTGGTCTAGGAACAGTGGGTTAACTGGTCTAGGAACAGTGGGTTACCTGGTCTAGGAACAGTGGGTTAACTGGTCTAGGAACAGTGGGTTAACTGGTCTAGTGGGTTATCTGGTCTAGGAACAGTGGGTTAACTGGTCTAGGAACAGTGGGTTAACTGGTCTAGGAACAGTGGGTTAACTGGTCTAGTGGGTTATCTGGTCTAGGAACAGTGGGTTAACTGGTCTAGGAACAGTGGGTTAACTGGTCTAGGAACAGTGGGTTAACTGGTCTAGTGGGTTAACTGGTCTAGGAACAGTGGGTTAACTGGTCTAGGAACAGTGGGTTACCTGGTCTAGGAACAGTGGGTTAACTGGTCTAGGAACAGTGGGTTAACTGGTCTAGTGGGTTATCTGGTCTAGGAACAGTGGGTTAACTGGTCTAGGAACAGTGGGTTAACTGGTCTAGTGGGTTATCTGGTCTAGGAACTGTGGGTTAACTGGTCTAGGAACAGTGGGTTAACTGGTCTAGGAACAGTGGGTTACCTGGTCTAGGAACAGTGTGTTAACTGGTCTAGGAACAGTGGGTTAACTGGTCTAGGAACAGTGGGTTACCTGGTCTAGGAACAGTGGGTTAACTGGTCTAGGAACAGTGGGTTAACTGGTCTAGGAACAGTGGGTTACCTGGTCTAGGAACAGTGGGTTAACTGGTCTAGTGGGTTATCTGGTCTAGGAACAGTGGGTTACCTGGTCTAGGAACAGTGGGTTAACTGGTCTAGGAACAGTGGGTTAACTGGTCTAGGAACAGTGGGTTAACTGGTCTAGGAACAGTAGGTTAACTGGTCTAGGAACAGTGGGTTACCTGGTCTAGGAACAGTGGGTTACCTGGTCTAGGAACAGTGGGTTAACTGGTCTAGGAACAGTGGG
Organism: Oncorhynchus tshawytscha; assembly: GCF_018296145.1. NCBI lineage: Eukaryota > Metazoa > Chordata > Actinopteri > Salmoniformes > Salmonidae > Oncorhynchus > Oncorhynchus tshawytscha. The sequence continues at coordinate 2,183,465 of NC_056429.1, read as the reverse complement.
TTAACTGGTCTAGGAACAGTGGGTTAACTGGTCTAGGAACAGTGGGTTAACTGGTCTAGGAACAGTGGGTTAACTGGTCTAGGAACAGTGGGTTAACTGGTCTAGGAACAGTGGGTTAACTGGTCTAGGAACAGTGGGTTAACTGGTCTAGGAACAGTGGGTTAACTGGTCTAGGAACAGTGGGTTAACTGGTCTAGGAACAGTGGGTTAACTGGTCTAGGAACAGTGGGTTAACTGGTCTAGGAACAGTGGGTTAACTGGTCTAGGAACAGTGGGTTAACTGGTCTAGGAACAGTGGGTAACCTGGTCTAGGAACAGTGGGTTAACTGGTCTAGGAACAGTGGGTTAACTGGTCTAGGAACAGTGGGTTAACTGGTCTAGGAACAGTGGGTTAACTGGACTAGGAACAGTGGGTTACCTGGTCTAGGAACAGTGGGTTAACTGGTCTAGGAACAGTGGGTTAACTGGTCTAGGAACAGTGGGATAACTGGTCTAGGAACAGTGGGTTAACTGGTCTAGGAACAGTGGGTTAACTGGTCTAGGAACAGTGGGTTAACTGGTCTAGGAACAGTGGGTTAACTGGTCTAGGAACAGTGGGTTAACTGGTCTAGGAACAGTGGGTTAACTGGTCTAGGAACAGTGGGTTAACTGGTCTAGGAACAGTGGGTTAACTGGTCTAGGAACAGTGGGTTAACTGGTCTAGGAACAGTGGGTTAACTGGTCTAGGAACAGTGGGTTAACTGGTCTAGGAACAGTGGGTTAACTGGTCTAGGAACAGTGGGTTAACTGGTCTAGGAACAGTGGGTTAACTGGTCTAGGAACAGTGGGTTAACTGGTCTAGGAACAGTGGGTTAACTGGTCTAGGAACAGTGGGTTAACTGGTCTAGGAACAGTGGGTTAACTGGTCTAGGAACAGTGGGTTAACTGGTCTAGGAACAGTGGGTTAACTGGTCTCGGAACAGTGGGTTAACTGGACTAGGAACAGTGGGTTACCTGGTCTAGGAACAGTGGGTTAACTGGTCTAGTGGGTTATCTGGTCTAGGAACAGTGGGTTAACTGGTCTAGGAACAGTGGGTTACCTGGTCTAGGAACAGTGGGTTAACTGGTCTAGGAACAGTGGGTTAACTGGTCTAGTGGGTTATCTGGTCTAGGAACAGTGGGTTAACTGGTCTAGGAACAGTGGGTTAACTGGTCTAGGAACAGTGGGTTATCTGGTCTAGGAACTGTGGGTTAACTGGTCTAGGAACAGTGGGTTAACTGGTCTAGGAACAGTGGGTTACCTGGTCTAGGAACAGTGGGTTAACTGGTCTAGGAACAGTGGGTTAACAGTGGGTTAACTGGTCTAGGAACAGTGGGTTAACTGGTCTAGGAACAGTGGGTTACCTGGTCTAGGAACAGTGGGTTACCTGGTCTAGGAACAGTGGGTTAACTGGTCTAGGAACAGTGGGTTACCTGGTCTAGGAACAGTGGGTTAACTGGTCTAGGAACAGTGGGTTACCTGGTCTAGGAACAGTGGGTTACCTGGTCTAGGAACAGTGGGTTAACTGGTCTAGGAACAGTGGGTTAACTGGTCTAGGAACAGTGGGTTACCTGGTCTAGGAACAGTGGGTTAACTGGTCTAGGAACAGTGGGTTTACTGGTCTAGGAACAGTGGGTTAACTGGACTAGGAACAGTGGGTTACCTGGTCTAGGAACAGTGGGTTAACTGGTCTAGGAACAGTGGGTTAACTGGTCTAGGAACAGTGGGTTACCTGGTCTAGGAACAGTGGGTTACTTGGTCTAGGAACAGTGGGTTAACTGGACTAGGAAGAGTGGGTTAACTGGTCTAGGTACACTGGTCTAGGAACAGTGGGATAACTGGACTAGGAACAGTGGGTTAACTGGTCTAGGAACAGTGGGTTAACTGATCTAGGAACAGTGGGTTAACTGGTCTAGGTACAGTGGGTTAACTGGTCTAGGAACAGTGGGTTAACTGGTCTAGGAACGGTGGGTTAACTGGTCTAGGAACAGTGGGTTAACTGGTCTAGGAACAGTGGGTTAACTGGTCTAGGGACAGTGGGTTAACTGGACTAGGATCAGTGGGTTACCTGGTCTAGGAACAGTGGGTTAACTGGTCTAGGAACAGTGGGTTAACTGGTCTAGGAACAGTGGGTTACCTGGTCTAGGAACAGTGGGTTACCTGCCTTGTTCAGAGGCAGAACAACAGATTTTTACCTTGGCAGCTAGGGGATTCGATCATGCAAACTTTCTGTTGCAAGTCCAACGCTCTAGCCACTAGGCTACCTGCCTCCTCTACACTCTAGCCACTAGGCTACCTGCCACCTCTACACTCTAACCACTAGGCTACCTGCCACCTCTACACTCTAACCACTAGGCTACCTGTCTCCTCTACACTCTAACCACTAGGCTACCTGCCACCTCTACACTCTAACCACTAGGCTACCTGCCACCTCTACACTCTAACCACTAGGCTACCTGCCACCTCTACCTCTAACCACTAGGCTACCTGCCACCTCTACACTCTAACCACTAGGCTACCTGCCACCTCTACACTCTAACCACTAGGCTACCTGCCACCTCTACACTCTAACCACTAGGCTACCTGCCACCTCTACACTCTAACCACCTCACGGTCTGGTTTCAATATTGTGGCCAGTAAAATGTTACGACTTTCTTCGTAAAGAATTTATTTAATTGCAAAGTGAAAAATTCTACTTGGAACAAGATAAATAAAAAAATGGGTTACGAGTTTGTATTTGTGTTGTTTAACCAAACAGGAAGTGGAGTCTAAAAGGTTGCAACATGAAATATAACTTTGTTTTAATAATTTAATAATGAAATAGAACACTTCAATCATATATTTGGTTTCAACAAACATTGTTTTTTTTCAATTGAGAAAAACATATTTATTTTAATTGTAATATAATTGCGGTCATTTTTGCGGGGGTTGTTTATCCAAAGAGTATTTTTTTTTTTTTTTTACAGTTTAGTAGTCTGACTGTCTGTAAACATCTCGGTGTGGGGTCTGAATATTTACTGTCTCTGCAATCCAGTTAGGTCACTGGGTCTTCACGTGTTTATAGGGGCTGGACTTTTACCACTATAGTACTATTGTTATTCCATGCGCGCGCAAACACGAATTTCCAAGACTGTGTCCTTCTGCTGAAACTGATATTTCTTATTTGTTTTTCAAGTTACAAGCCTGAAGCCTTGAACATAGACTGCTGACACCCTGTGGAAGCCATAGGAATTGCACCCAGGGAGCTAATTCTCAATATGACCTTTCTCTTGCATTTCTAAGAGGATGGACTCTCAAAAACAAAAACAAAAATTCTAGTTGGTTTTTCTTCGTATTTTCTCCTACCATATCAATTGTGTTATAAGTGTTTTCTTCCCAATGGTACCCATTATATGCATATCCTGGCTTCTGGGCCTGAGCAACAGGCAGTTTACTTTGGGCACATCATTCAGGCAGGAAGTGGAGAGAAAAGGGGCATAGCCCTAAGACGTTTTAGGGGCTGGACTTTTACCACTATAGTACTATTGTTATTCCCTATAGATGCCAGGAAGAGTACCTGGTACGGTCCTACGGCCCCTAGTGCAGGCTGAGGTGTGACTCTCTTCTCCCCTCCCTCTCCTCTCTAGATGCCAGGAGGAGTGTCCGGTGGGGTGGTATGGTCCTCAGTGCAGCCTGCGTTGTGACTGTCAGAACGGTGCTAAGTGTTACCATATCAACGGGGCGTGTCTCTGTGACACAGGCTTTAAAGGACCTCATTGTCAGGAGAGGTTCTGTCCCCCAGGCCTGTACGGACTCATCTGTGACAAGTACTGTCCCTGTAACGCCTCCAACACTGTCAGGTACGTAGGACATTACACTGACTACCCCTGACTTAGATCATGTCATTTTCATTGTAGTTAATTATCACGTTTCCTGCGCTAAACTATGTAGAATATGGGCCTGTTGGAAACTACAACTCCCTACTACATCACACAGTTCAGACTGGATCTGATTTATCTCTAGAGAAACTACAACTCCCTACTACATCACACAGTTCAGGCTGGATCTGATTTATCTCTAGAGAAACTACAACTCCCTACTACATCACACAGTTCAGGCTGGATTTATCTGATTTGGATCTCTAGAGAAACTACAACTCCCTACTACATCACACAGTTCAGGCTGGATCTGATTTATCTCTAGAGAAACTACAACTCCCTACTACATCACACAGTTCAGGCTGGATCTGATTTATCTCTAGAGAAACTACAACTCCCTACTACATCACACAGTTCAGGCTGGATCTGATTTATCTCTAGAGAAACTACAACTCCCTACTACATCACACAGTTCAGGCTGGATCTGATTTATCTCTAGAGAAACTACAACTCCCTACAACATCACACAGTTCAGGCTGGATCTGATTTATCTCTAGAGAAACTGTGAAATGTCCCCATTGAGCTCACAGAAAAAAAAACTAACGAAATGGAATTCAAATAATTGAACCGATGTCTGTCAATTAGTTGTTTAAAAAATTTCAAAATATAAACTTTAAAAAAGAAAGAATAAAAATTAAAGAGTCGTACACTCCATATATTAACTCCCGGTAATTTATTGGGTAAATAACCAACGTTTTCGGCTTCACTGTGCCTTCACCAGGGTCTATTTAAAAAATGAAAAATAACAGAAATGTTGGTGAATTGAAGCACTATGCACTAGCTCTGATGCTGGTCCTGGAACAGAAAGATCATCATCACAGTCTGTGTAAAGGAGAAAAGGGAGACCTTGAGCCTCTGAGGGCTATAGGAGCACGTTGGTCAGGATGGATGGAACACGTTGATTAGGATGGATGGATGGATGGATGGATGCTATAGGAACACGTTGATTAGGATGGATGGATGGATGGATGGATGGATGCTATAGGAACACGTCGGTCAGGATGGATGGATGGATGGATGCTATAGGAACACGTCGGTCAGGATGGATGGATGGATGGATGCTATAGGAACACATTGGTTAGGATGGATGGATGGATGGATGGATGCTATAGGAACACGTTGGTCAGGATGGATGGATGGATGGATGCTATAGGAACACATTGGTTAGGATGGATGGATGGATGGATGGATGCTATAGGAACATGTTGGTCAGGATGGATGGATGGATGGATGCTATAGGAACATGTTGGTCAGGATGGATGGATGGATGGATGCTATAGGAACATGTTGGTCAGGATGGATGGATGGATGGATGCTATAGGAACATGTTGGTCAGGATGGATGGATGGATGGATGCTATATTGGAATACATTGTTGGTCAGGATGGATGGATGGATGCTATAGGAACACGTTGGTCAGGATGGATGGATGGATGGATGCTATAGGAACATGTTGGTCAGGATGGATGGATGGATGGATGCTATAGGAACATGTTGGTCAGGATGGATGGATGGATGGATGCTATAGGAACACGTTGTCAGGATGGATGGATGGATGCTATAGGAACACGTTGGTCAGGATGGATGCTATGCTGGAATACGTTGGTCAGGATGGATGGATGGATGCTATTGGAACACGTTGGTCAGGATGGATGGATGGATGGATGGATGGAATCAAATCAAATGGAAATGCAAATTTTATTTGGATCATGCATACACATGGTTAGCAGATGTTAATGGAGTGGATGGATGGATGGATGCTATGGAACATGTTGGTCAGTTCCGATGGAATGGATGCTATAGGAACACGTTGGTCAGGTGGATGGATGGATGGATGTCTTATACAACAGTGGTCAGGATGGGGATAAAGAACATGTACATATGGATGGATATATGGAGTGGATGGTGGACAGAGCAGCATAGGCAAGATACAGTAGATGGATGGATGGATGCTACAGTAACATACATATGAGATGGATGGATGGATGGATATGTAAATGGATGCTATAGGAACACGTTGGTCAAGGATGGATGGCATAGTTAAAGTGGATGGTGGATGGATGCAGTCGATGATGGATGGATGAGTACACGTTGGTCAACGGATGGATGGATGGATGCAATGTAGGAACACATTATGGTGGAGCATTGGAAAGTGGATGGATGGATGGATTTACATAATTTCATCATGGATGGATGGATTAAAATGGCTGGAGTAGAGTCAGTGTCATTGACAGTGTGTGGATGGATGGCAGGCCACTCAATGGATAGGATGGATGGATGTTTAACAGTCTGATGGCCTGAGATAGAAGCTGTTTTTCAGTCTCTTGGTCCCAGCTTTGATGCACCTGTACTGGATAGGAACACGTTCAGGATGGATGACAGGATGGATGGATGGATGGCATGGCTATGGTTGGAACATGATCTTTATGGCCTTCCTGATGGAGCATGGGTGGGATGTCCTGGAACATGTTGGTCAGGATGGATGGATGCCCCGATGGATGGATGGATGGATGCTAGAACCTCACTACCCTCTGGAGAGCCTTACGGGTCAGGATGGATGGGATGGATGGATGGATGCAGTTGCCATGGCGGATGATACAGGAACAGGATGGATGGATGCATCTGTATGATGTTTGGATGCTATTGGACAAGCCAGATGGATTGGATCAGCCTCCTGATGGATGGATGGAGAGGGATGCTGGATGCCTTCCTCACGATGGATGGATGTGGATGCTATAGGAACAATTCAGTTTGTCTGTGATGGATGGAGGAACTGGAAACTGCTATAGGAACTACTGTTCCATCAGGATGGATGGATGGGGGGATGGATGCTGTTTCCTGAACACGTCCACAATCATCTCCTCAGTTTTGATGACGTTGGTGGATGGAGGAACACGTTGGTTGGATGATGGATGGATGCAGGGATGGATGGATGGATGCTATAGGAACACGTTGGTCAGGATTGGATGGATGGATGCTATAGGAACACTGTTGGTCAGGATGGAAATGGATGGATGCTTGATGGATGGATGGATGCTATAGGAACACGTTGGTCAGGATGGATGCATGGATGCTATTGGAATACGTGGTCAGGGATGGATGGATGCATTGGAGGATGGATGCTGGATGGATGGATGGGAATACGTTGGTCAGGATGGATGGATGGATGCTATAGGAACACGTTGGTCAGGATGGATGGATGGATGGATGGATGGATGGATGGATGGATGCTATTGGAACATGTTGGTCAGGATGGATGGATGGATGGATGGATGCTATAGGAACACGTTGGTCAGGATGGATGGATGGATGGATGCTGTAGGAACACGTTGGTCAGGATGGATGGATGGATGCTATAGGAACATGTTGGTCAGGATGGGTGGATGGATGGATGGATGGATGCTATAGGAACACGTTGGTCAGGATGGATGGATGGATGGATGGATGCTATAGGAACATGTTGGTCAGGATGGATGGATGGATGCTATAGGAACACGTTGGTCAGGATGGATGGATGGATGGATGGATGGATGGATGGATGGATGCTATAGGAACATGTTGGTCATGGATGGATGGATGGATGGATGGATGGATGGATGCTATAGGAACATGTTGGTCAGGATGGATGGATGGATGCTATAGGAACACGTTGGTCAGGATGGATGGATGGATGGATGGATGCTATAGGAACATCAGTTGGTCAGGATGGATGGATGGATGGATGGATGCTATAGGAACACGTTGGTCAGGATGGATGGATGGATGGATGCTGTAGGAGCACGTTGGTCAGGATGGATGGATGGATGCTATAGGAACATGTTGGTCAGGATGGATGGATGGATGGATGGATGCTATAGGAACACGTTGGTCAGGATGGATGGATGGATGGATGCTATAGGAACATGTTGGTCAGGATGGATGGATGGATGCTATAGGAACACGTTGGTCAGGATGGATGGATGGATGGATGCTATAGAACACGTTGGTGGATGGATGGATGGATGGATGGATGCTATAGGAACATGTTGGTCAGGATGGATGGATGGATGGATGGATGCTATAGGAACATGTTGGTCAGGATGGATGGATGGATGCTATAGGAACACGTTGGTCAGGATGGATGGATGGATGGATGGATGGATGGATGGATGCTATAGGAACATGTTGGTCAGGATGGATGGATGGATGGATGCTATAGGAGCACGTTGGTCAGGATGGATGGATGGATGCTATAGGAACACGTTGGTCAGGATGGATGGATGGATGGATGCTATAGGAACACGTTGGTCAGGATGGATGGATGGATGGATGCTATAGGAACATGTTGGTCAGGATGGATGGATGGATGGATGCTATAGGAACATGTTGGTCAGGATGGATGGATGGATGGATGCTATAGGAACACGTTGGTCAGGATGGATGGATGGATGCTATAGGAACACGTTGGTCAGGATGGATGGATGGATGCTATTGGAATACATTGGTCAGGATGGATGGATGGATGCTATTGGAATACGTTGGTCAGGATGGATGGATGGATGGATGGATGGATGCTATAGGAACACGTTGGTCAGGATGGATGGATGGATGCTATAGGAACACGTTGGTCAAGATGGATGGATGGATGGATGGATGCTATAGGAACATGTTGGTCAGGATGGATGGATGGATGGATGCTATAGGAACACGTTGGTCAGGATGGATGGATGGATGGATGCTATAGGAACACGTTGGTCAGGATGGATGGATGGATGCTATGGATGGATGGATGGATGGATGGATGGATGCTATAGGAACATGTTGGTCAGGATGGAGGGATGCTATAGGAACACGTTGGTCAGGATGGATGGATGGATGGATGCTATAGGAACATGTTGGTCAGGATGGATGGATGGATGGATGCTATAGGAGCACGTTGGTCAGGATGGATGGATGGATGCTATAGGAACACGTTGGTCAGGATGGATGGATGGCTGGATGCTATAGGAACATGTTGGTCAGGATGGATGGATGGATGGATGCTATAGGAACACATTGGTTAGGATGGATGGATGGATGGATGCTATAGGAACACGTTGATTAGGATGGATGGATGGATGCTATAGGAACACGTTGGTCAGGATGGATGGATGGATGCTATTGGAATACGTTGGTCAGGATGGATGGATGGATGCTATTGGAATACGTTGGTCAGGATGGATGGATGGATGGATGGATGGATGGATGCTATAGGAACACGTTGGTCAGGATGGATGGATGGATGCTATAGGAACACGTTGGTCAGGATGGATGGATGGATGGATGGATGGATGCTATTGGAACATGTTGGTCAGGATGGATGGATGGATGGATGGATGCTGGATATGGAACACGTTGGTCAGGATGGATGGATGGATGGATGCTATAGGAACACGTTGGTCAGGATGGATGGATGGATGCTATAGGAACATGTTGGTCAGGATGGATGGATGGATGGATGGATGCTATAGGAACACGTTGGTCAGGATGGATGGATGGATGGATGGATGCTATAGGAACATGTTGGTCAGGATGGATGGATGGATGCTATAGGAACACGTTGGTCAGGATGGATGGATGGATGGATGGATGGATGGATGGATGCTATAGGAACACGTTGGTCAGGATGGATGGATGGATGGATGCTATAGGAGCACGTTGGTCAGGATGGATGGATGGATGCTATAGGAACACGTTGGTCAGGATGGATGGATGCTATGGATGCTACCTAGGAACACGTTGGATGGATGGATGGATGGATGGATGGATGGATGGATGCTATAGGAACATGTTGGTCAGGATGGATGGATGGATGGATGCTATAGGAACATGTTGGTCAGGATGGATGGATGGATGGATGCTATAGGAACACGTTGGTCAGGATGGATGGATGGATGCTATAGGAACACGTTGGTCAGGATGGATGGATGGATGCTATTGGAATACGTTGGTCAGGATGGATGGATGGATGCTATTGGAATACGTTGGTCAGGATGGATGGATGGATGGATGGATGCTATAGGAATACGTTGGTCAGGATGGATGGATGGATGCTGTAGGAACACGTTGGTCAGGATGGATGGATGGATGGATGGATGGATGGATGCTATTGGAACATGTTGGTCAGGATGGATGGATGGATGGATGCTATAGGAACACGTTGGTCAGGATGGATGGATGGATGGATGCTATAGGAGCACGTTGGTCAGGATGGATGGATGGATGCTATAGGAACACGTTGGTCAGGATGGATGGATGGATGGATGGATGGATGCTATAGGAACACGTTGGTCAGGATGGATGGATGGATGCTATAGGAACACGTTGGATGGATGGATGGATGGATGGATGCTGCTATAGGAACACGTTGGTCAGGATGGATGGATGGATGCTATAGGAACACGTTGGTCAGGAGGATGGATGGATGGATGGATGCTATAGGAACATGTTGGTCAGGATGGATGGATGGATGCTATAGGAACACGTTGGTCAGGATGGATGGATGGATGGATGCTATAGGAACATGTTGGTCAGGATGGAGGGATGCTATAGGAACACGTTGGTCAGGATGGATGGATGGATGGATGCTATAGGAACATGTTGGTCAGGATGGATGGATGGATGGATGCTATAGGAACACACGTTGGTCAGGATGGATGGATGGATGCTATAGGAACACGTTGGTCAGGATGGATGGATGGATGGATGCTATAGGAACATGTTGGTCAGGATGGATGGATGGATGGATGCTATAGGAACATGTTGGTCAGGATGGATGGATGGATGGATGCTATAGGAACACGGGTCAGGATGGATGGATGGATGCTATAGGAACACGTTGGTCAGGATGGATGGATGGATGCTATAGGAACACGTTGGTCAGGATGGATGGATGGATGCTATAGGAACACGTTGGTCAGGATGGATGGATGGATGGATGCTATAGGAACACGTTGGTCAGGATGGATGGATGGATGGATGCTATAGGAACACGTTGGTCAGGATGGATGGATGGATGGATGCTATAGGAACACGTTGGTCAGGATGGATGGATGGATGCTATAGGAACACGTTGGTCAGGATGGATGGATGGATGGATGCTATAGGAACATGTTGGTCAGGATGGATGGATGGATGCTATAGGAACACGTTGGTCAGGATGGATGGATGGATGGATGCTATAGGAACATGTTGGTCAGGATGGATGGATGGATGCTATAGGAACACGTTGGTCAGGATGGATGGATGGATGGATGCTATGGAACATGTTGGTCAGTTGGATCAGGATGGATGGATGGATGGATGCTATAGGAATACGTTGGTCAGGATGGATGGATGGATGCTATAGGAACACGTTGGTCAGGATGGATGGATGGATGGATGCTATAGGAACATGTTGGTCAGGATGGATGGATGGATGGATGCTATAGGAACATGTTGGTCAGGATGGATGGATGGATGGATGGATGCTATAGGAACACGTTGGTCAGGATGGATGGATGGATGCTATAGGAACACGTTGGTCATGGATGGATGGATGGATGGATGGATGCTGGAACACGTTGGTCAGGATGGATGGATGGGATGCTATAGGAACACGTTGGTCAGGATGGATGGATGGATGCTATAGGAACACGTTGGTCAGGATGGATGGATGGATGGATGCTATAGGAACATGTTGGTCAGGATGGATGGATGGATGGATGCTATAGGAACACGTTGGTCAGGATGGATGGATGGATGCTATAGGAACACGTTGGTCAGGATGGATGGATGGATGGATGCTATAGGAACACGTTGGTCAGGATGGATGGATGGATGGATGCTATAGGAACACGTTGGTCAGGATGGATGGATGGATGCTATAGGAACACGTTGGTCAGGATGGATGGATGGATGCTATTGGAATACGTTGGTCAGGATGGATGGATGGATGCTATTGGAATACGTTGGTCAGGATGGATGGATGGATGGATGGATGGATGCTATAGGAGCATAGGATGGTTGGTGGATGGATGGATGGATGGATGCTATAGGAACACGTTGGTCAGGATGGATGGATGGATGGATGCTATGGATGGATCAGGATGGATGGATGGATGGATGCTACACCTCGGTCAGGATGGATGGATGCTATAGGAGCACCTCGGTCAGGATGGATGGATGGATGGATGGATGCTATAGGAACACGTTGGTCAGGATGGATGGATGGATGGATGCTATAGGAGCATCTCGGTCAGGATGGATGGATGTCAGCTTGGGGCTCGCTGTTTCACTCTCTCTGCAGATCTCTCAACATGGCCTACTGGGGTTATGGATGGATGGATGCTATAGGAGCACCTCGGTCAGGATGGATGGATGGATGGATGGATGGATGCTATAGGAACACCTCGGTCAGGATGGATGGATGCTATAGGAGCACCTCGGTCAGGATGGATGGATGCTATAGGAACACCTCGGTCAGGATGGATGGATGCTATAGGAGCACCTCGGTCAGGATGGATGGATGCTATAGGAGCACCTCGGTCAGGATGGATGGATGCTATAGGAACACCTCGGTCAGGATGGATGGATGCTATAGGAACACCTCGGTCAGGATGGATGGATGCTATAGGAACACCTCGGTCAGGATGGATGGATGCTATAGGAACACCTCGGTCAGGATGGATGGATGCTATGGATGCTATGGATGGATGGATGGAACACCTCGGTCAGGATGGATGGATGGATGGATGGATGGATGCTATAGGAACACCTCGGTCAGGATGGATGGATGGATGGATGGATGCTATAGGAACACCTCGGTCAGGGATGGATGGATGGATGGATGGATGCTATAGGAACACCTCGGTCAGGATGGATGGATGCTATAGGAACACCTCGGTCAGGATGGATGGATGCTATGGATGGAACACCTCGGTCAGGATGGATGGATGCTATAGGAACACCTCGGTCAGGATGGATGGATGCTATAGGATGAACACCTCGGTCAGGATGGATGGATGCTATAGGAACACCTCGGTCAGGGATGGATGGATGGATGCTATAGGAACACCTCGGTCAGGATGGATGGATGGATGGATGGATGGATGCTATAGGAACACCTCGGTCAGGATGGATGGATGGATGGATGGATGCTATAGGAACACCTCGGTCAGGGATGGATGCTATAGGATGGATGGATGGATGCTATAGGAACACCTCGGTCAGGATGGATGGATGGATGGATGGATGGATGCTATAGGAACACCTCGGTCAGGATGGATGGATGGATGGATGGATGCTATAGGAGCACCTCGGTCAGGATGGATGGATGCTATAGGAGCACCTCGGTCAGGATGGATGGATGGATGGATGGATGGATGCTATAGGAACACGTTGGTCAGGATGGATGGATGGATGGATGGATGGATGGATGCTATAGGAACACCTCGGTCAGGATGGATGGATGGATGGATGGATGCTATAGGAACACGTTGGTCAGGATGGATGGATGGATCCTATAGGAACACGTTGGTCAGGATGGATGGATGGATGGATGGATGCTATAGGAATACGTTGGTCAGGATGGATGGATGGATGGATGGATGCTAGGAACATGTTGGTCAGGATGGATGGATGCTATAGGAGCACCTCGGTCAGGATGGATGGATGGATGCTATAGGAACACCTCGGTCAGGATGGATGGATGGATGGATGGATGGATGGATGGATGGATGGATGCTGGATGCTATAGGAACACCTCGGTCAGGATGGATGGATGGATGGATGCTATAGGAACACCTCGGTCATGGATGGATGGATGGATGGATGGATGGATGGATGCTATAGGAACACCTCAGTCAGGATGGATGGATGGATGGATGGATGCTATAGGAACACCTCGGTCAGGATGGATGGATGGATGGATGGATGCTATAGGAACACCTCGGTCAGGATGGATGGATGGATGGATGGATGGATGCTATAGGAACACCTCGGTCAGGATGGATGGATGGATGGATGGATGGATGGATGGATGCTATAGGAGCACCTCGGTCAGGATGGATGGATGCTATAGGAGCACCTCGGTCAGGATGGATGGATGGATGGATGGATGGATGGATGGATGGATGCTATAGGAACACCTTGTTCAGGGATGGATGGATGGATGGATGGATGGATGGATGGATGGATGGATGGATGGATGGATGGATGGATGCTATAGGAACACGTCAGGATGGATGGATGGATGGATGGATGGATGGATGGATGCTATAGGAACACGTTGGTCAGTGGATGGATGCTATAGGAACACGTTGGTCAGGATGGATGGATGGATGGATGGATGGATGCTATAGGAATACGTTGGTCAGGATGGATGGATGGATGGATGGATGCTATAGGAACATGTTGGTCAGGATGGATGGATGCTATAGGAGCACCTCGGTCAGGATGGATGGATGGATGCTATAGGAACACCTCGGTCAGGATGGATGGATGGATGGATGGATGGATGCTATAGGAACACCTCGGTCAGGATGGATGGATGGATGGATGCTATAGGAACACCTATACACATGTTTGCTTGATGTCGAAATGGCTTTACAGATAACATTTGATTGATTGACTAAACGACTGATTGACTGAATGATTGATTTGTTGGTTGATTTATTGATTAGATTGATTGATTGATAGATTAATTAGATTGGTTGGTTGATTGATTGATTGTTGATTTTTTAATTAGATTGGTTGGTTGGTTGATTGATTAATTTGATTTATTGATTCTGCTCTAGCTGTCACCCCCTGTCAGGTGAGTGCAGCTGTACAGCAGGATGGGCGGGGCTCTACTGCAACGAGACCTGTCCACCTGGTTACCACGGCGACGGATGCAGGTTGCCATGCAGCTGTTCCCACGGGGCCGACTGTCACGGAGTCACTGGGGCCTGCGTCTGTGCCCCTGGTTACATGGTGAGTTCTTCTTCCTCTTCTTCTCCTAGGTGTGCTGACCTCCTTTTTGATTGACCAATTAGCCATCCAGTAGCACAAATCACCAATAAGCCAATAGGAAAGCACTATAGTAGTCCCAGGTCCCTGAGTGGCTAAAACAACAGCAGAGCATTAATCTGCGTCCCTGTGGCTAAGCCAATAGGAAAGCACTATAGTAGTCCCAGGTCCCTGAGTGGCTACAACAACAGCAGAGCATTAATCTGGGTCCCTGTGGCTAAGCCAATAGGAAAATGTTAAGTACCTCAATGGACAGTAAAGGCAATCACTCTACAAACTATCATCACCGTGCCCTAAGGAAATCACAAATATTATGGACACATTAGAAATAGTGGATATTTGGAGACTAAAGAACCCAGACCTAGTGAGATATACATGGAGAATTAATCAAGCTAGTCATCTTGACTACTTTCTTGTCTCTTTCTCTCTTGCATCAAAGGTTAAACAAGTTTTAATAGGAGGCAGAATGCGATCAGATCATCATCTAATCGGCCTTCACATAACTGTCATAGATTTTACACTTGGACGGGGATATTGGAAATTTTATCAAAGTTTAGTGGAGGACAACTTATTTTTAACTAAGACAAAATCATTTATAACTGAATTTTTTTATTTTTTTTTATATAATATAGATTCAGCAAATCCCCTTATTGTTTGTTTAAATGTACCTTCAGAGGTCATTCAATTCAATATTCATCAATAATAAAAAATAAGTTTCTGTCTAAAGAGCCAAGACTAACAAGGGACATCCCATGAACTAATAGAACAGGTAGACAGCAATATAAACGATACTAGAGATACAAAATAAGTTGTAGGAAAAACAAAAAGAACTTGAGGAACTTATTCAGAAAGATCTAATGTAATCTATTCCAAAAATAAAGCAAAATAGATGGAATATGGAGAAAAATTCTCAAAATTCTTCCTGAATCTCCAATACAGGAACGCTAACAAAAAGAATTTACAGAAACTTGTTACTGAAGACAGAGTCATCTATGATTCTCCGAATTATATTTTAAAAGAGGAAGCTAAATATTTTAGGCAGATGTTCTCTTTTCCGTCTCATCCTCTCCCACTGAATGAAGATTACGGTAAGGAATTCTTTGCAAATAATATTTAAAAAATGGAAAATTAACAAATGTACAGAAAGATCAGTGCGAAGGCCAAGTTACAGAGGAATAACTTTTTCAGTCTGGAAAAACCCCAGGGCTTGATGGCATACCGGTAGTATTTTTTTGATATACTAAGAGCTCCATTGTTAGATTGTTTTAACTACTCCTATAGAAATGGTAGTCTGTCAGGTACTCAGCAGGAAGGTCTGATTTCTCTATTATTAAAACAAGACCCAGATGGAAAATATAAAGACCCAGTCTATCTAAAAAACTGGAGGTCCCTTACACTTCAATGTTGTGATGCAAAAATACTAGCGAAATGCATTGCACTCAGAATTAAAAGGGTTTTAGCAGGTATTGTTCATTCTGATCAAACAGGTTTTTCACATATAATATCACATATAATATCGTACATGGATGTTAAATACTACTAGAAATAATAGAACATCATGAAACATATAAGAAGCCAGGAATGGTATTTATAGTTGATTTTGAAAAGGCTTTTGATAAAGTAAGACTGGATTTATTTATAAATGCCTGGATTTTTTCAATTTTGGTAATTCTATTTGAAATGGTTAAAAGTACTGTATAGCAACCCTAGGTGTAAAATAGTAAATAACGGGTACTTCTCAGAGAGTTTGAATTGTCAAGTGTAGTTAAACAAGGGTGTCCGCTGTCACCATATCTATTCGTTATGGCCATCGAAATGCTAGCTATTAAAATCAGATCCAGTAACAACATTAGAGGATTAGAAATCCAAGGCTTAAAACCAAAGGTGTCCATGTATGCCGATGACTCTAGTTTTATATTAAGTCCGCGAGCTAGAAACCTACAATGATCCCTGCAATGTCTCCTTGAAGATCTAGATAACTTTTCTGTACTCTCTGGACTAAAACCTAATTATGATATTATGATATTACGTATTGGATCTTTAAAAAATAAAACTTTTACATTACAGTTTACCTATGTAAAGCGCTGATGGTGAAGTCGACATAATTGGTATTTATATCACAACATATATAAATAAGCTCTTCAATAGAAAACTTGTAAAAATAGACAAGATCCTGCAACCATGGTGACGTAAATACCTGTATATTTATGGAAAAAATTGCCCTGATTAACTCCTTAGTCATATCTCAGTTTACTCACTTACTTATAGCGCTGCCTACTCCTGATGATTCATTTTTTCAAAACAAATGAGCAAAAAATATTTTGCTTTATCTAAACCCCAAAATATATTATATTTTATATTTATATTTTATATTTACCCCAAAACATAAATAAACAAGATAAAACGTGCTTATATATAATATATATAATATGAACTGGGTGGGTTGAGATTATGAAATATAAAAGCACTAAACCTCTCTCTAAAACCTTCACTTATTCAAAAGTTTTACTGCCTTTGTGCAAATTGCCATGTCTCTCGATTAATTGAAAATTATACTTTTTTCAAAGTATCTCTCTTTTTTTTCAAACAAGCATTGCCGAGCTACAATTTCAATTTAATCCCCCTGAAAAGATAGAAAAAATATTACAAATAAATACAACAAACATTATGGTTTGAACTCAATTGTGCTGGTTGATAAAATACCTGTATTTATTGAAAAAGGGTATTTTGTTGTTAAATGATATTGTAAATTGGAATGGCAGAGTTATGTCCTTCATGGAGTTATCAGAATTGCTCAATCCAAGAGTGCAACCAATTGATTACCCCCAAAATTGAGGAGGCAGGTGGCAGCAGGAGGAGGTAGGGAACTGGCCTTTCTGCCCAATATAAATGATCAAAACTGGCAGAGGAATAAAAATAGCATAAATAGGTAAAGTATACCAGTTTCATATTAGGACCAGGATGTTGACAACTGTGCCACACAGATTGCAAAATAGTTGTGAAGAGATTTTTGATGTACTGATTCCATGGTACAGGGTGTATGAGTTGATATATAAAACAACACAAGATTCAAGACTTCGTGCTTTTCAGCTAAAAGTATTATTTTGAATTCTTGCCACCAACAAAATGTTGAATATTTGGGGCATAAAATCATCGAAGATCTGCAGATTTTGTTGTGAGGATACAGAATCAATAGACCATTTATTTTGGTATTGACCTCAGGTAGCCTGTTTCTGGTCTCAGGTTCAGGAATGGCTGAAAATGCAGAACATTGATCTAAAATTGACCCTAGAAGTAGTACTGTTAGGAGATCTGGAGAGACCGGGTCAGTCAATTACTAAACTACTAATACTCTTAGTGAAAGTATTTATCTTCAACACGCAGTCTGTGGATTCTATTCAATTAGATAGATTGAAATTGTACTTTAAACATCACAGCACAGTTGAAAGATATGTGTTGCGTAGAAACCTGAAGTGGGTGTCCAGCAGAGATAGATGGGATGGGCTGAGGGTGGCCAGCAGAGATAGATGGGATGGGATGGGATGGGCTGAGGGTGACTAGCAGAGATAGATGGGATGGGCTGAGGGTGTCCAGCAGAGATAGGTGGGAGGGGCTGAGGGAAGCTGAGGGTTGGTATGTAGAATTGGAGACAAGTGGGAGTGGAGTTGCTGTGTGGGCGATAGAATGATGGTCAAAGATAAAAGTAAATAAATTAAAGCAAAATAAAACATAATAAAAGTACATTTGAATGACACTGAGGGACAGTGTTTTTACAACGAATGCTGGTTTGCCTGAGGCTGATGCCATGCAGGTGTTTGTACACATGCATATACACACACTCTCATTCAAATCAACACATACAAGAACACACACACACATGTAATAGTGCCAGACATGCACACAAACATATACAGTTGGCATTGCTGTTATGATTCCAGTTGTCCTTGTTGTCCTTTGTTTTAAATGTATTTATTTATAACAACAACAAAACATGTGCTTGTTTTTTTCTGTCTTTTTCTTTTTTTCTTTCTTGGGGGTGGGGTTCAGTTCTTTCTGGTTGGTTGTTCTCTTGCATTGGGGGTTCTTGGGGGGGGTTCTTGGGGGTGCATTGGGGTTCATTCTCTTGGTTGTTGGTGCATTGGGGGTTCTTGGGGGTGGGGTTCATTCTCTTGGTTGTTGGTGCATTGGGGGTTCTTGGGGGTGCATGGGGTTCATTCTCTTGTTGTTGGTGCATTGGGGGTTCTTGCATTCTCTTGGGGGGTGCATTGGGGGGTTCTTGGGGGTGGGGAATATAATTCATTGCATTATTTATTTATTAGCCTGGTGGGAGATTCGGTCAACATGCCCTTGAGCAGGACATTGACCCTGGATGCTTCTGTGTGTTTCTCTGAATGGGAGTCTGTTGGATGCCTGGTGTGATGAGGTTGTTGGATGCCTGGTATGATGTAGTTGTTGGATGACTGGTGTGATGAGGTTGTTGGATGACTGGTGTGGTGTAGTCGTTGAGGGGTTTCACTTCATTGTATGTTTCGGATATTCCATTTTTTTTAAATATTTTTTATTAATAAATTAAAAAGGGAAGCAACCATAGTCCCATGTCCCTGAGTGGCCAATCACTAGGCCAGTAGTATTGAGTTATTTCTTTACAACCATAGTCCCATGTCCCTGAGTGACCAATCACTAGGCCAGTAGTATTGAGTTATATCTTTACAACCATAGTTCCATGTCCCTGAGTGGCCAATCACTAGGCCAGTAGTAGTCCCATGTCCCTGAGTGGCCAATCACTAGGCCAGTAGTATTGAGTTATTTCTTTACAACCATAGTCCCATGTCCCTGAGTGGCCAATCACTAGGCCAGTAGTATTGAGTTATATCTTTACAACCATAGTCCCATGTCCCTGAGTGGCCAATCACTAGGCCAGTAGTATTGAGTTATATCTTTACAACCATAGTCCCATGTCCCTGAGTGGCCAATCACTAGGCCAGTAGTATTGAGTTATATCTTTACAACCATAGTCCCATGTCCCTGAATGGCCAATCACTAGGCCAGTAGTATTGAGTTATATCTTTACAACCATAGTCCCATGTCCCTGAGTGGCCAATCACTAGGCCAGTAGTATTGAGTTATATCTTTACAACCATAGTCCCATGTCCCTGAATGGCCAATCACTAGGCCAGTAGTATTGAGTTATTTCTTTACAACCATAGTCCCATGTCCCTGAGTGGCCAATCACTAGGCCAGTAGTAATGAGTTATTTCTTTACAACCATAAAGAAATAACCAGTTATTTCTTTACAAATCTCTATGTTTGATGTAAAGGGGCAGGTTATATGTATATTATAGAAAAGTCCAGACACCTTTTATGTGATTTCACTTGTTTTTGTTCAACTTTACCCCAAACAGCAAATCACTTCCTAATCCTCATTGTACAGTATGGGGGCCCTGAAAAAACATGGACAAATTCTCCAAAAAACGTAAACGTATTGTGATGTCATTAGAGCTCGGAATGGTGTCATTCCAAACTTTATCCGCAAGTTAAATTACAAGTTAAATTACGAGTTCAATTACGAGTTCAATTACGAGTTCAATTACGAGTTCAATTACAAGTTCAATTACGAGTTCAATTACGAGTTCAATTACGAGTTCAATTACGAGTTCAATTACAAGTTCAATTACGAGTTCAATTACGAGTTCAATTACGAGTTCAATTACGAGTTCAATTACAAGTTCAATTACGAGTTCAATTACAAATCGATGGAAAGTGGTGTTGGGGGAAAACATACGATATTATAAAATCCATGTACCAAAAAAAAAACAGGTGTGTGGTTAAAAGAGGTTAAATAGGTTAAATAGGTTAAATAGGTTGAATAGGTTGAATAGGTTAAATAGGTTGAATAGGTTAAATAGGTTGAATAGGTTAAATAGGTTAAATAGGTTAAATAGGTTAAATAGGTTGAATAGGTTGAATAGGTTGAATAGGTTGAATAGGTTAAATAGGTTGAATAGGTTGAATAGGTTGAATAGGTTAAATAGGTTGAATAGGTTGAATAGGTTGAATAGGTTGAATAGGTTAAATAGATTGAATAGGTTGAATGGGTTAAATAGGTTGAATAGGTTGAATAGGTTGAATAGGTTAAATAGGTTAAATAGGTTAAATAGGTTGAATAGGTTGAATAGGTTGAATAGGTTAAATAGGTTAAATAGGTTGATTAGGGAAAAAACACATGTCTTTCCACAGGGCCGTGGGGTGAGACAGGGATGCAGCTTGAGCCCCATCCTCTTCAACATATATATTCACGAATTGGCGAGGGCACTAGAACAGTCTGCAGCACCCGGCCTCACCCTACTAGAATCTGAAGTCAAATGTCCACTGTTTACTGATGATCTGTCTCCAACCAAGGAGGGCCTACAGCAGCACCTAGATCATCTGCACAGATTCTGTCAGACCTGGGCCCTGACAGTAAATCTCAGTAAGACAAAAATAATGGTGTTCCCAAAAAAGGTCCAGTTGCCAGGACAACAAATGCAAATTCCATCTAGACATCGTTGCCCTAGAGCACACAACAAAACTATACATACCTCATACCCCTAATCATACCCCTAAACATCAGCGCCACAGGTTACTTCCATGAAGCTGTGAACGATCTGAGAGACAGGCCTTCTATGCCATCAAAAGAAACATAAAACTTGACAATTAGGATTTGGCTAAAAAAATAATTGAATGAGTTATAGAACCCATTGCCCTTTATGGTTGTGAGGTCTGGGGTCCGCTCACCAACCAAGACTTCACAAAATGGGACAAACACCAAATTGAGACTCTGCATGCAGAATTCTGCAAAAATAACCAAACACCTCAGCAAAAATAACAAAAAAACACCAATTAATGCAGAGCAGAATTAGACCGATACCCGCTAATGATCCAAATCCAGAAAAGAGCCGTTAAATTCTATAACCACCTAAAAGGAAGCGATTCCCAAACCTTCCATAACAAAGCCATCACCTACAGAGAGATGAACCTGGAGAAGAGTCCCCTAAGCAAGCTGGTCCTGGGGCTCTGTTCACAAACACAAACAGACCCTACAGAGCCCCAGGACAGCAGCACAATTAGACCCAACCAAATCATGAGAAAACAAAAAAGATAACAGGGTGTAACATTACTGTATGCCAGGATGCAGCCAAGTCATTTGTGTCTCAGTGACCAAACCTCCTTCCTTTACCCATGAGGCCAGGCACCAGTTAATTGCCTGTTGATCTGGGGATGAGCTGAAACCTCCCTCCTCTTCTTCCACTTCGCCATGTCTCTTCTTTCTCCTCTTCCACCTCCTCCTCTTCTACCTGCTCCTCTACCTCCTCCGCCTTTTCCTCTTCCACCTCCTCCTCCTCCTCCTCCTCCTCCACCTCCTCCTCTTCCACCTCCTCCTCTTCCACCTCCTTCTCGTCCACCTCCTCCTCTTCTACCTGCTCCTCTACCTCCTCCGCCTTTTCCTCTTCCACCTCCTCCTCCTCCTCCTCCACCTCCTCCTCTTCCACCTCCTTCTCCTTCTCCTCTACCTCCTCCTCTTCCACCACCTTCTCCTCCTCCACATCCCCCTCTAACTCCTTCTCTTCCACCTCCTCCTCTTCCACCTCCTTCTCTTCCACCTCCTCCTCTTCTACCTGCTCCTCTACCTCCTCCGCCTTTTCCTCTTCCACCTCCTCCTCCTCCACCTCCTCCTCTTCCACCTCCTTCTCCTTCTCCTCTCCCTCCTCCTCTTCCACCACCTTCTCCTCCTCCACATCCCCCTCTAACTCCTTCTCTTCCACCTCCTCCTCTTCCACCTCCTTCTCTTCCACCTCCTCCTCTTCTACCTGCTCCTCTACCTCCTCCGCCTTTTCCTCTTCCACCTCCTCCTCCTCCTCCTCCACCTCCTCCTCTTCCACCTCCTTCTCCTTCTCCTCTACCTCCTCCTCTTCCACCACCTTCTCCTCCTCCACATCCCCCTCTAACTCCTTCTCTTCCACCTCCTCCTCTTCCACCTCCTTCTCTTCCACCTCCTCCTCTTCTACCTGCTCCTCTACCTCCTCCGCCTTTTCCTCTTCCACCTCCTCCTCCTCCTCCTCCACCTCCTCCTCTTCCACCTCCTTCTCCTTCTCCTCTACCTCCTCCTCTTCCACCACCTTCTCCTCCTCCACATCCCCCTCTAACTCCTTCTCTTCCACCTCCTCCTCTTCCACCTCCTTCTCTTCCACCTCCTCCTCTTCTACCTGCTCCTCTACCTCCTCCGCCTTTTCCTCTTCCACCTCCTCCTCCTCCTCCTCCACCTCCTCCTCTTCCACCTCCTTCTCCTTCTCCTCTACCTCCTCCTCTTCCACCACCTTCTCCTCCTCCACATCCCCCTCTAACTCCTTCTCTTCCACCTCCTCCTCTTCCACCTCCTTCTCTTCCACCTCCTCCTCTTCTACCTGCTCCTCTACCTCCTCCACCTTTTCCTCTTCCACCTCCTCCTCCTCCTCCTCCTCCTCTCCACCTCCTCCCTCTTCCACCTCCTTCTCCTTCTCCTCTACCTCCTTCTCTTCCACCTCCTCCTCTTCTACCTGCTCCTCTACCTCCTCCACCTTTTCCTCTTCCACCTCCTCCTCCTCCTCCTCCACCTCCTCCTCTTCCACCTCCTTCTCCTTCTCCTCTACCTCCTCCTCTTCCACCACCTTCTCCTCCTCCACATCCTCCTCCAACTCCTTCTCCTCCACCTCCTCCTCTTCCACCTCCTTCTCCTTCTCCTCTACCTCCTCCTCTTCCACCACCTTCTCCTCCTCCACATCCTCCTCCACATCCTCCTCCAACTCCTTCTCTTCCACCTCCTCCTCTTCCACCTCCTTCTCCTCTACCTCCTCCTCCTCCACCTCCTTCTCCTCCACCTGCACCTCCTTCTCCTCCACCTCCACCTCCTTATCCTCCATCTCCTCCACTTCTTCTTCCTCTTCCTGTGATTTCTCCTTCTCTTCCTCCCCGTCACCACACCCCCTCTCCTCTCAGCCCTTAGATAACAACGGGAACAGAGTAGAAGTGCCATTGTTAGCAGTATTAAAACCGTCATTTTGAGAACAGAACAAAGGCTACTGTGAACTGATTGACAAAAGTGTCATTCCCAGACCGAAGCTTTCATGTAGGGCGCCGAGGGAAGAGAGAGAGAGAGGAGGAGAGGAGGAGGAAGAGAGGAGGAGGAGGAGGTGTGGGGGGAGGTGGAGGAGGAGGAAGATGAGGAGAGGAGGAGAGAAGGAGGTGTAGGGGGGGAGGAGGAGGAGGAGGGTAGAGGAGAAGGAATGGGAGAGGAGGAGAGGAGGAGGTGGGGCGGGGAGGTGGAGGAGGGTGTAGGGGGAGGAGGAGGAGGAGAGAGGAGAAGGAATGGGAGAGGAGGAGAGGAGGAGGGGGAGGTGGAGGAGGTTTAGGGGGAGGTGGAGGGAGGAGGAGGAGGAGGAGGAGGAGGGAGGAGGAGGAGGTGGAGAGGGGAGGTGGAGGAGGTGTAGGGGGAGGAGGAGAGGAGGAGGTGGAGGGAGGAGCAGGAGGGAGGAGAGGAAAAGGAAGGGGAGAGGAGGAGGGGAGGCGGAGGAGGAGGAGGTGGAGGGAGGAGGAGGAGGAGAGGAGAAGGAAGGGGAGAGGAGGAGGAAGGGGAGAGGAGGAGGAGGAGGTGGAGGGAGGATGAGGTGGAGGAGGAGTGGAGAAGGAATGGGAGAGGAGGAGGAAGGGGAAAGGAGGAGGAAGGGGAGAGGAGGAGGAAAGGGAGAGGAGAAGGAAGGGGAGAGGAGGAGGGAGGAGGGAGGCGGAGGAGGAGGAGGTGGAGGGAGGAAGAGGAGGAGGAGAGGAGAGGGAAGGGGAGAGGAGGAGGGAAAGCGGAGGAGGAGGTGGAGGGAGGAGGAGGAGAGGAGAAGGAAGGGGAGAGGAGGAGGAAGGGGAGAGGAGGAGGAGGAGGTGGAGGGAGGAGGAGGTGAAGGAGGAGTGGAGAAGGAAAGGGAGAGGAGGAGAAGGAAGGGGAGAGGAGGATGAAGGGGAGGGGAGGAGAAGGAAGGGGAGAGGAGGAGGAGGAGAGGAGAGGAGGAAGGGGAGAGGAGGGGAGGAGGAGGTGGAGGGAGGAGGAGAAGGAAGGGGAGAGGAGGAGGAAGGGGAGAGGAGGGGAGGAGGAGGTGGAGGGAGGAGAAGGAAGGGGAGAGGAGGAGGAAGGGGAGAGGAGGAGGAGGTGGAGGGGGGAGGAGGAAGGGGAGAGGAGGAGGAAGATGAGAGGAGAGACCCTTTAAGATACACCATGTTCTGCCCCTGGCGCCCAGTGTCCTTTCCTTTCCTCCGTTTAAACTCTGTCAAGATGAGCGGACACACACAGTGCTGAGCTGACAGCTGGGTAGCAGACAGAGCAGAGTCCCGGTGAGGAGAGGCACAGAGGAGGCTCAGGGGCGAGTCGGTGAGGAGGAGCGAGGAGGGAGTCCCCAGACACACAGGACTCTTCTATGGCGCTAATTAGTACTCTAAATCATACTGTCAGCTGTCACTCAGGACAGAGAAGAGAGAGGAGAGAGAGAGATGGAGGGGAGAGGACCCAGAGACACAGGGCTATGATCATCAGGGCTGAGAGAAAGAGAGAGAGAGATGGAGGGGAGGGGACCCAGAGACACAGGGCTATGATCATCAGGGCTGAGAGAAAGCGAGAGAGAGAGAGGGGGGATCTTTATAGGTGCTGCTGTGCTCAGCCATTTTAAAGCAGAGGAATTATAATGACCCTGGCCTGGTGTGACTACAGAGGAGAGGACCGGGTGGAGGGGTGGAGTAGTGGAGGGGTGGAGGAGTGGAGGATGGAGTAGTGGAGGGGTGGAGGGATGGAGGAGTGGAGTGGAGGGATGGAGGAGTGGAGGAGTGGAGGAGTGGAGGGAAGGAGGGATGGAGGAGTGGAGGGATGGAGGAGTGGAGGGGTGGAGGAGTGGAGGGATGGAGGAGTGGAGGGGTCGAGGAGTGGAGGGATGGAGGAGTGGAGGTGTGGAGGAATGGAGGGATGGAGGAGTGGAGGGATGGAGGGATGGAGGGATGGAGGAGTGGAGGGATGGAGGGATGGAGGAGTGGAGGGATGGAGGAGTGGAGGATGAATGGATGGAGGAGTGGAAGAGTGGAGGATGGAGTAGTGGAGGATGGAGGGGTGGAGGAGTGGAGGGATGAAGGAGTGGAGGAGTGTAGGAGTGGAGGATGGAGGATAGAGGAGTGGAGGATGGAGGAGTGGAGGATGGAGGAGTGGAGTAGTGGAGGATGAAGGAGTGGCGGATGGAGGAGTGGAGGATGGAGGATGGAGGAGTGGAGGATGGAGGAGTGGAGGATGGAGGAGTGGAGGGGTGTTTTCCACCAGCAACATACAACATAGATAGTTCTACAGTATGTTCATGGTATCGCTAGTGAACTAAACATCTTGCTGGTATTTTCCATATGAAGTCCATGAGGACTTGCCAGACAGTGACGTTGAAGAGAGTAGCCAACCGAATCGCATCGGTAAAGAGAGTGACTCATCAGTAGCCAACCGAATCGGTAAGAGAGTGACTCGTCAGTAGCCAACCGAATCGCATCGGTAAGAGAGTGACTCGTCAATAGCAAACCGAATCGGTAAGAGAGTGACTCGTCAGTAGCCAACCGAATCGCATCGGTAAGAGAGTGACTCGTCAGTAGCCAACCGAATCGCATCGGTAAGAGAGTGACTCGTCAATAGCCAACCGAATCGGTAAGAGAGTGACTCATCAGTAGCCAACCGAATCGGTAAGAGAGTGACTCGTCAGTAGCCAACCGAATCGGTAAGAGAGTGACTCGTCAGTAGCCAACCGAATCGCATCGGTAAGAGAGTGACTCGTCAATAGCCAACCGAATCGGTAAAGAGAGTGACTCATCAGTAGCCAACCGAATCGGTAAGAGAGTGACTCGTCAGTAGCCAACCGAATCGGTAAGAGAGTGACTCGTCAGTAGCCAACCGAATCGGTAAGAGAGTGACTCGTCAGTAGCCAACCGAATCGCATCGGTAAGAGAGTGACTCGTCAGTAGCCAACCGAATCGCATCGGTAAGAGAGTGACTCGTCAATAGCCAACCGAATCGGTAAGAGAGTGACTCGTCAGTAGCCAACCGAATCGCATCGGTAAGAGAGTGACTCGTCAGTAGCCAACCGAATCGGTAAGAGAGTGACTCGTCAGTAGCCAACCGAATCGCATCGGTAAGAGAGTGACTCGTCAGTAGCCAACCGAATCGCATCGGTAAGAGAGTGACTCGTCAGTAGCCAACCGAATCGCATCGGTAAGAGAGCCCGTTTATTTGACTCACCTATTTAGCATACTGGTAGGCTTTTCGACGATTATGCGCAGATAAATAATGAAAACATTCAATGAAAGACGGTGAATATTCTCCTCACTTGCAGGAACAGAGAGATAGCTTCTCTCTCTCCAAAAATATGATAAAAGAAAACAGATTTAATTGTTTTTAAAAGCTAATGATACTGATATGATATGAAATATATTCATATACATTCAGATCTCTGTTGGAGGTATCTTGCTATTTTGTTTGGTTCCGGACCGTTCCGACCAACATTTTTGTGTACAGAGGGCTCTGTGAATGGCGCAACATCAATTGCTGTGCACTCCGTGACAGTTCTGTTTGTCCCGCTTCACATGCTGTTCTCCGCTCTCCTCTGAAGTGCAGTATGTGCTATCTGACACAGCATTTGCATAGGGAGCGACACGTCACATTTTCTGGCCTATCCACACAAAGGATTGAACTCCCCGGTCTGTGAACCTCGCAGCTCCACTTAAATGGCATATGAAATGGGAGACTAGTGATCACAGTAGACACATGTCACTGTGATGTTCTTAGATGATGCTCTGTGTCTTCGAGGGCTTTTACGGTCCTAGTTGCTCCTCAAGTTGCTAACTAACTACTCTTCCTCTCTCCTCTTCTCTTTTCTTCTCCTCCTCTCCCCTCCTCCTCTCTCCAGGGAGATGACTGCTCTTCTCTATGTCCTCCGGGGCTATACGGTCCTAGTTGCTCCTCAAGTTGCT
Source organism: Oncorhynchus tshawytscha (assembly GCF_018296145.1). Taxonomy (NCBI): domain Eukaryota; kingdom Metazoa; phylum Chordata; class Actinopteri; order Salmoniformes; family Salmonidae; genus Oncorhynchus; species Oncorhynchus tshawytscha. The sequence goes on along the minus strand of NC_056429.1, from coordinate 2,155,482 downwards.
AACTAACTACTCTTCCTCTCTCCTCTTCTCTTTTCTTCTCCTCCTCTCCCCTCCTCCTCTCTCCAGGGAGATGACTGCTCTTCTCTATGTCCTCCGGGGCTATACGGTCCTAGTTGCTCCTCAAGTTGCTAACTAACTACTCTTCCTCTCTCCTCTTCTCTTTTCCTCTCCTCCTCTCCCCTCCTCCTCTCTCCAGGGAGATGACTGCTCTTCTCTATGTCCTCCGGGGCTATACGGTCCTAGTTGCTCCTCTACCTGCTCCTGTCATAACCACGCCCCCTGCTCCCCCATCGATGGATCCTGTAGCTGCAGAGAAGGTACAGTACACCCCAGGGGACATAGCTAATACAACAGACTGACTCACCCAGGGGACATAGCTCATACAACAGACTGACTCACCCAGGGGACATAGCTAATACAACAGACTGACTCACCCAGGGGACATAGCTCATACAACAGACTGACTCACCCAGGGGACATAGCTCATACAACAGACTGACTCACCCAGGGGACATAGCTCATACAACAGACTGACTCACCCAGGGGACATAGCTCATACAACAGACTGACTCACCCAGGGGACATAGCTCATACCCAGGGGACATAGCTCATACAACAGACTGACTCACCCAGGGGACATAGCTCATACAACAGACTGACTCACCCAGGGGACATAGCTCATACAACAGACTGACTCACCCAGGGGACATAGCTCCTACAACGGACTGACTCACCCAGGGACATAGCTGACTCACCCAGGGGACATAGCTAATACAACGGACTGACTCACCCAGGGGACATAGCTAATACAACGGACTGACTCACCCAGGGGACATAGCTAATACAACAGACTGACTCACCCAGGGGACATAGCTCCTACAACAGACTGACTCACCCAGGGGACAGAGTTTATACAACAGACTGACTCACCCAGGGGACAGAATTTATACAACAGACTGACTCACCCAGGGGACAGAGTTTATACAACAGACTGACTCACCCAGGGGACATAGCTCCTACAACAGACTGACTCACCCAGGGGACATAGCTCATACAACAGACTGACTCACCCAGGGGACATAGCTCCTACAACAGACTGACTCACCCAGGGTACTGGCTATGTGTCAATCAAAAGGCAACATCCTTGTGAATGGAGACATTGTTAATCATTCACTACCACTTTTTCAGCAGAACCCCTTCCCAGAACCCCTTCAGACCCCCTTCAGGCTGACTGACTGATTCACTGATTCACTGACAGAATGACTGACTGATTGATTGCCTGAATGACTGACTGATTGACTGATTGACTGACTGACTGATTGACTTATTGACTGACTGATTGACTGCTCTCTGACTGACTGACTGACTGACTGACTGACTGATTGACTGACTGATTGACTGACTGGCTGACTGATTGATTGACTGACTGATTGACTAACTGATTGGCTGACAGACTGATTGGCTGACTGACTGATTGGCTCACTGATTGATTGACTGACTGACTGATTGATTGATTGACTGACTGATTGACTGCTTCACTGATTCACTGACTGAGTGACTGACTGAGTGACTGACTGATTGATTGACTGACTGACTGAATAACTGATTGACTGATTGACTGACTGATTGACAGATTGACTGATTGACTAACTGACTGATAGACAGACTGATTGACTGACTGATTGACAGATTGATTGACTGACTGATTGACTGATTGACTGTCTGACTGATTTAATGACTGATTGATTGACTGACTGATTGACTGACTGATTGACTGATTGACTGACTGACTGATTGACTGACTGATTGACAGATTGACTGATTGACTGACTGATTGACTGATTGACTGATTGACTGACTGACTGATTGACTGACTGACTGATTGACTGACTGACTCACTGATTGACTGACTGATTTACTGACTGACTGACTCACTGATTGACTGACTGACTGATTGACTGACTGACTCACTGACTTACTGATTGACTGACTGACTGATTGACTGACTGATTGACTGACTGACTGATTGACTAACTGATTCACTGACAGATTGACTGACTGACTGACTGACTGATTGACTGACTGATTGACTGACTGACTGGCTGATTGACTGACTGACTGATTGACTGACTGATTGATCGACTGACTGACTGACTGACTGACTGATTGACTGACTGATTGACTGATTGATTGACTGACTGATTGATTGACTGACTGACTGACTGACTGATTGACTGACTGACTGACTGATTGACTGACTGACTGACTGATTGACTGACTGACTGATTGACTGATTGACTGACTGACTGACTGACTGACTGATTGACTGACTGACTGATTGACTGACTGACTGACTGATTGACTGACTGACTGATTGACTGATTGACTGACTGACTGACTGACTGACTGATTGACTGACAGACTGATTGACTGACTGACTGATTTACTGACTGATTGACTGACTGATTGATTGACTGACTGACTGACTGACTGATTGACTGATTGATTGACTGATTGATTGACTGACTGACTGACTGACTGATTGACTGACTGACTGATTGACTGACTGATTGATTCATGTATCAACCCATGCAGGTTGGCAGGGAGTGGACTGCTCTACTCTGTGCTCCAGTGGTAGCTGGGGTCTGGGCTGTAATCAGAGCTGTCTGTGTGCCAACGGCGCAGCCTGTGACCCCATGGATGGTGTCTGTACCTGCTCCCCAGGCTGGAGAGGGGAGCACTGCCTCCTACCCTGTCCTGTAAGTACTGATCCCTACCCTAAACCTGACCCTAGTCCTGACCCTAACCCTGTCTCCTACCCTGTCCTGTACGTACTGACCCCTGACCTTAATCCTGACCCTAACACTGATCCTAACCCTGCCTCCTACCCTGTCCTGTAAATACTGACCCTGACCCTAATCCTGACCCTAACCCTGCCTCCTATCCTGTCCTGTAAATACTGACCCCTGACCCTAATCCTGACCCTAACCCTGTCTCATACCCTGTCCTGTAAATTCTGACCCCTACCCTAAACCTGACCCTAATCCTGACCCTAAACCCTGCCTCCTACCCTGTCCTGTAAGTACTGACCCCTACCCTAAACCTGACCCTAACCCTGACCGTAACCCTGCCTCCTACCCTGTCCTGTAAGTACTGACCCCTGACCCTAATCCTGACCCTAACCCTGTCCCCTACCCTGTCCTGTAAGTACTGACCCCTGACCCTAATCCTGACCCTATCCCTGCCTCCCATCCTATATTGTGAGTGTCTCTGTCACAATGGAACTACGCTGAACAAAAATATAAACGCAATTTGCAACATTTTCAACGATTTTACTGAGTTGCAGTTCATGTAAGGAAATCAGTCAGTTGGGTTGTCGTGGTTACACGTTGTCTGCGGTTGTGAGGCCGGTTGGACGTACTGACAAATTCTCTAAAACGACATTGGACGCGGGGTCTAGCAGAGAAATGAACATTAAAGGCTCTGGCAACAGCTGTGGTGGACATTACTGCAGGAATACAGCCAACTGCACACTCCCTCAAAACATGAGACATCTGTGGCATTGTGCTGTGTGACAAAACTGCACATTTTAGAGTGGCCATTTATTGTCCCCAGCACAAGGTGTACCTGTGTAATGATCATGCTGTTTAATCAGCTTCTTTATATGACAAATCAGACAGGTGGATGGATGATATTGGCAAATGATAAAGTGCTCACTAAACGAGATGGAAAAGCATTTGAGAGACACAAGCTTTTTGGTATTTTTATTTCAGCTCGTGGGACATTTTACATTTTGACTTTATATTTTTGTTCTGTGTAGTTGGTTGAAGTCAGTTTGCGCAAAGCCTATTACATTGCAATTCTTCTTCTCCTCTTTCTTCTTCTTCGTTTCCTTTGTGTTCTCCTTCTCCTCCTTCTCCTCCTTCTCCTCCTTCTCCTCCTCCTCCTTGTTCTTTCTTTCCTTTGTGTTCTCCTTCTCCTCCTCCTCCTCCTTGTTCTTTCTTTCCTTTGTGTTCTCCTTCTCCTCCTCCTCCTCCTCCTCCTCCTCCTCCTTGTTCTTTATTTCCTTTGTGTTCTTCTTCTCCTCCTCCTCCTCCTCCTCCTCCTCCTCCTTGTTCTTTCTTTCCTTTGTGTTCTTCTCCTCCTTCTCCTCCTTCTCCTCCTCCTCCTTCTCCTCCTCCTCCTTGTTCTTTATTTCCTTTGTGTTCTCCTTCTCCTCCTTCTCCTCCTCCTCCTGGTTCTTTATTTCCTTTGTGTTCTCCTCCTCCTTCTCCTCCTCCTCCTTGTTCTTTATTTCCTTTGTGTTCTCCTCCTCCTCCTCCTTCTCCTCCTCCTCCTGGTTCTTTATTTCCTTTGTGTTCTCCTCCTCCTTCTCCTCCTCCTCCTTGTTCTTTCTTTCCTTTGTGTTCTCCTTCTCCTCCTCCTCCTTCTCCTCCTCCTCCTTGTTCTTTATTTCCTTTGTGTTCTCCTTCTCCTCCTTCTCCTCCTCCTCCTCCTCCTCCTCCTCCTGGTTCTTTCTTTCCTTTGTGTTCTCCTTCTCCTCCTCCTCCTCCTCCTCCTCCTCCTGGTTCTTTCTTTCCTTTGTGTTCTCCTTCTCCTCCTCCTCCTCCTTCTCCTCCTACTCCTCCTCCTTGTTCTTTCTTTCCTTTGTGTTCTTCTCCTTCTTCTTCTTTGTTTTTCCTCTCCTCCTACTCCTTCTTCTTCTTTGTTTCCATTATCTTCTTCTCCTGCTTCTGTCACTAAATTTTAAAAGTTACTGGCCACTGTATATCTGCCTGAAATATGATTATTTTGATAGGTGAAACAATGTGATGTTGCTGTTGTTTATATTGATGTTGTTGTTGTTGTCAGGATGGAATGTACGGTCTGGAGTGTCGTGGGCGTTGTGACTGTAGTCATGGCGATGGCTGTGACCACGTCACCGGCTTCTGTCGCTGCCTCGCTGGATGGACAGGTCAGTTCTATGGTAGGATACAGAGACAGGTCAGTACTATGGTAGGATACAGAGAGACAGGTCAGTACTGTGGTAGGATACAGAGAGACAGGTCAGTACTATGGTAGGACACAGAGAGACAGGTCAGTACTATGGTAGGATACAGAGAGACAGGTCAGTACTGTGGTAGGATACAGAGAGACAGGTCAGTACTATGGTAGGATACAGAGAGACAGGTCAGTTATATGGTAGGATACAGAGAGACAGGTAAGTTCTATGGTAGGATACAGAGAGACAGGTCAGTTCTATGGTAGGATACAGAGAGACAGGTCAGTTCTATGGTAGGATACAGAGAGACATGTCAGTTATATCGTAGGATACAGAGAGACAGGTCAGTTCTATGGTAGGATACAGAGAGACAGGTCAGTACTGTGGTAGGATACAGAGAGACAGGTCAGTACTATGGTAGGATACAGAGAGACAGGTCAGTACTGTGGTAGGATACAGAGAGACAGGTCAGTACTATGGTAGGATACAGAGAGACAGGTCAGTTCTACGGAAGGATACAGAGAGACAGGTCAGTTCTATGGTAGGATACAGAGAGACAGGTCAGTTATATGGTAGGATACAGAGAGACAGGTAAGTTCTATGGTAGGATACAGAGAGACAGGTCAGTACTATGGTAGGATACAGAGAGACAGGTCACTTCTATGGTAGGATACAGAGAGACATGTCAGTTATATGGTAGGATACAGAGAGACAGGTCAGTTCTATGGTAGAATACAGAGAGACAGGTCAGTACTGTGGTAGGATACAGAGAGACAGGTCAGTACTATGGTAGGAAACAGAGAGACCGATCAGTACTATGGTAGGATAAGGAGACAGATCAGTACTATGGTATCATACGGAGAGACAGGTCAGTACTGTGGTAGGCTACAGAGAGACAGGTCAGTACTGTGGTAGGATACAGAGAGACAGGTCAGTTCTATGGTAGGATACAGAGAGACAAGTCAGTACTGTGGTAGGATACAGAGAGACAGGACAGTACTGTGGTAGGATACAGAGAGACAGGTCAGTTATATGGTAGGATACAGAGACAGGTCAGTACTATGGTAGGATACAGAGACAAGTCAGTACTATGGTAGGATACAGAGACAGGTCAGTAATATGGTAGGCTACAGAGACAGGTCAGTACTATGGTAGGATACAGAGACAGGTCAGTACTATGGTAGGCTACAGAGACAGGTCAGTACTATGGTAGGATACAGAGACAGGTCAGTACTGTGGTAGGATACAGAGACAGGTCAGGACTATGGTAGGATACAGCGACAGGTCAGTACTATGGTAGGATACAGAGGCAGGTCAGTACTATGGTAGGATACAGATACAGGTCAGTACTATAGACACAGGTCAGTACTATGGTAGGATACGGAGAGACAGGTCAGTACTATGGTAGGATACAGAGACAGGTCATTACTGTGGTAGGATACGGAGAGACAGGTCAGTTTTATGGTAGGATACAGAGAGACAGGTCAGTTCTATGGTAGGATACAGATAGACAAGTCAGTACTATGGTAGGATATAGAGACAGGTCAATACTGTGGTAGGATACAAAGAGACAGGTCAGTACTATGGTAGGATACGGAGAGACAGGTCAGTTTTATGGTAGGATACAGAGAGACAGGTCAGTTCTATGGTAGGATACAGATAGACAAGTCAGTACTATGGTAGGATACAGAGACAGGTCAATACTGTGGTAGGATACAAAGAGACAGGTCAGTACTATGGTAGGATACGGAGAGACAGGTCAGTACTATGGTAGGATACAGAGAGACAGGTCAGTTTTATGGTAGGATACAGAGAGACAGGTCAGTTCTATGGTAGGATACAGAGAGACAGGTCAGTTCTATGGTAGGATACAGAGAGACAGGTCAGTACTGTGGTAGGATACAGAGAGACAGGTCAGTGCTATGGTAGGATACAGAGAGACAGGTCAGTTTTATGGTAGGATACAGAGAGACAGGTCAGTTCTATGGTAGGATACAGATAGACAAGTCAGTACTATGGTAGGATACGGAGAGACAGGTCAGTACGATGGTAGGATACAGAGACAGGTCAGTACTGTGGTAGGATACAGAGAGACAGGTCAGTTCTATGGTAGGATACAGAGAGACAGGTCAGTTATATGGTAGGATACAGAGAGACAGGTAAGTTCTATGGTAGGATACAGAGAGACAGGTCAGTACTATGGTAGGATACAGAGAGACAGGTCAGTTCTACGGAAGGATACAGAGAGACAGGTCAGTACTGTGGTAGGATACAGAGAGACAGGTCAGTTCTATGGTAGGATACAGATAGACAAGTCAGTACTGTGGTAGGATACAGAGAGACAGGTCAGTACTGTGGTAGGATACAGAGACAGGTCAGTTCTATGGTATGATACAGAGAGACAGGTCAGTACTGTGGTAGGATACATAGAGACAGGTCAGTACTATGGTAGGATACGGAGAGACAGGTCAGTACTATGGTAGGATTCAGAGGGACAGGTCAGTACTATGGTAGGATACAGAGACAGGTCAGTACTGTGGTAGGATACAGAGACAGGGCCGTACTATGGTAGGATATAGAGACAAGTCAGTACTATGGTAGGATACAGAGACAGGTCAGTACTATGGTATGATACAGCAACAGTTCGGTACTATGGTAGGATACAGAGACAGGTCAGTACTATGGTAGGATACAGAGACAGGACAGTACTATGGTAGGATACAGAGAGACATGTCAGTACTATGGTAGGATACGGAGAGACAGGTCAGTACTATGGTAGGATACAGAGGCAGGTCAGTACTATGGTAGGATACAGAGACAGGTCAGTACTATAGAGACAGGTCAGTACTATGGTAGGATACGGAGAGACAGGTCAGTACTATGGTAGGATACAGAGAGACAGGTCAGTTTTATGGTAGGATACAGAGAGACAGGTCAGTTCTATGGTAGGATACAGAGAGACAGGTCAGTTCTATGGTAGGATACAGAGACAGGTCAGTACTATGGTAAGATATGGAGAGACAGGTCAGTACTATGGTAGGATACAGAGAGACAGGTCAGTTTTATGGTAGGATACAGAGAGACAGGTCAGTTCTATGGTAGGATACAGATAGACAAGTCAGTACTATGGTAGGATATAGAGACAGGTCAGTACGATGGTAGGATACAGAGACAGGTCAATACTGTGGTAGGATACAAAGAGACAGGTCAGTACTATGGTAGGATACAGAGACATGTCAGTACTATGGTAGGATACAGAGAGACAGGTCAGTACTGTGGTAGGATACAGAGAGACAGGTCAGTTCTATGGTAGGATACAGAGAGACAAGTCAGTACTATGGTAGGATATAGAGACAGGTCAGTACGATGGTAGGATACAGAGACATGTCAATACTGTGGTAGGATACAAAGAGACAGGTCAGTACTATGGTAGAATACAGAGACAGGTCAGTACTATGGTAGGATAGAGACAGATCAGTACTATGGTAGGATACGGAGAGACAGGTCAGTACTATGGTAGGATTCAGAGGGACAGGTCAGTACTATGGTAGGATACAGAGACAGGTCAGTACTGTGGTAGGATACAGAGACAGGGCAGTACTATGGTAGGATATAGAGACAAGTCAGTACTATGGTAGGATACAGAGACAGGTCAGTACTATGGTATGATACAGCGACAGTTCGGTACTATGGTAGGATACAGAGACAGGTCAGTACTATGGTAGGATACAGAGACAGGTCAGTACTATGGTAGGATACAGAGAGACATGTCAGTACTATGGTAGGATACGGAGAGACAGGTCAGTACTATGGTAGGATACAGAGGCAGGTCAGTACTATGGTAGGATACAGAGAGACAGGTCAGTTCTATGGTAGGATACAGAGAGACAGGTCAGTTCTATGGTAGGATACAGAGACAGGTCAGTACTATGGTAGGATACGGAGAGACAGGTCAGTACTATGGTAAGATACAGAGAGACAGGTCAGTTCTATGGTAGGATACAGAGACAGGTCAGTACTATGGTAGGCTACAGAGACAGGTCAGTACTATGGTAGGATACAGAGACAGGTCAGTACTGTGGTAGGATACAGAGACAGGTCAGGACTATGGTAGGATACAGCGACAGGTCAGTACTATGGTAGGATACAGAGGCAGGTCAGTACTATGGTAGGATACAGATACAGGTCAGTTCTATAGACACAGGTCAGTACTATGGTAGGATACAGAGAGACAGGTCAGTACTATGGTAGGATACAGAGGCAGGTCAGTACTATGGTAGGATACAGATACAGGTCAGTACTATAGACACAGGTCAGTACTATGGTAGGATATGGAGAGACAGGTCAGTACTATGGTAGGATACAGAGACAGGTCATTACTATGGTAGGATACAGAGACAGGTCAGTACTATGGTAGGATACGGAGAGACAGGTCAGTACTATGGTAGGATACAGAGAGACAGGTCAGTTCTATGGTAGGATACAGAGAGACAGGTCAGTTTTATGGTAGGATACAGAGAGACAGGTCAGTTCTATGGTATGATACAGCGACAGGTCAGTACTATGGTAGGATACAGAGACAGGTCAGTACTATGGTATGATACAGCGACAGGTCAGTACTATGGTAGGATACAGAGACAGGTCAGTACTATGGTAGGATACAGAGACAGGTCAGTACTATGGTATAGTTATATGGTAGGATTCAGAGACAGGTCAGTACTATGGTAGGATACAGAGACAAGTCAGTACTATAGTAGGATACAGAGACAGGTCAGTAATATGGTAGGCTACAGAGACAGGTCAGTACTATGGTAGGATACAGAGACAGGTCAGTACTATGGTAGGCTACAGAGACAGGTCAGTACTATGGTAGGATACAGAGACAGGTCAGTACTGTGGTAGGATACAGAGACAGGTCAGGACTATGGTAGGATACAGCGACAGGTCAGTACTATGGTAGGATACAGAGGCAGGTCAGTACTATGGTAGGATACAGATACAGGTCAGTACTATAGAGACAGGTCAGTACTATGGTAGGATACAGAGACAGGTCAGTACTATGGTAGGATACAGAGACAGGTCAGTACTATGGTAGGATACAGAAACAGGTCAGTACTATGGTAGGATACGGAGAGACAGGTCAGTACTATGGTAAGATACAGAGAGACAGGTCAGTTTTATGGTAGGATACAGAGAGACAGGTCAGTTCTATGGTAGGATACAGAGAGACAGGTCAGTTCTATGGTAGGATACAGTGACAGGTCAGTACTATGGTAGGATACGGAGAGACAGGTCAGTACTATGGTAAGATACAGAGAGACAGGTCAGTTTTATGGTAGGATACAGAGAGACAGGTCAGTTCTATGGTAGGATACAGAGAGACAGGTCAGTTCTATGGTAGGATACAGAGACAGGTCAGTACTATGGTAGGCTACAGAGACAGGTCAGTACTATGGTAGGATACAGAGACAGGTCAGTACTGTGGTAGGATACAGAGACAGGTCAGGACTATGGTAGGATACAGCGACAGGTCAGTACTATGGTAGGATACAGAGGCAGGTCAGTACTATGGTAGGATACAGATACAGGTCAGTACTATAGACACGGGTCAGTACTATGGTAGGATACGGAGAGACAGGTCAGTACTATGGTAGGATACAGAGGCAGGTCATTACTATGGTAGGATACAGATACAGGTCAGTACTATAGACACAGGTCAGTACTATGGTAGGATACGGAGAGACAGGTCAGTACTATGGTAGGATACAGAGACAGGTCATTACTATGGTAGGATACAGAGACAGGTCAGTACTATGGTAAGATACGGAGAGACAGGTCAGTACTATGGTAGGATACGGAGAGACAGGTCAGTTTTATGGTAGGATACAGAGAGACAGGTCAGTTCTATGGTAGGATACAGAGAGACAGGTCAGTTCTATGGTAGGATACAGAGACAGGTCAGTACTATGGTAAGATACGGAGAGACAGGTCAGTACTATGGTAGGATACAGAGAGACAGGTCAGTTTTATGGTAGGATACAGAGAGACAGGTCAGTTCTATGGTAGGATACAGATAGACAAGTCAGTACTATGGTAGGATATAGAGACAGGTCAGTACGATGGTAGGATACAGAGACAGGTCAATACTGTGGTAGGATACAAAGAGACAGGTCAGTACTATGGTAGGATACAGAGACATGTCAGTACTATGAGATAGGACAGATCAGTACTATGGTAGGATACAGAGAGACAGGTCAGTACTATGGTAGGATACAGAGGGACAGGTCAGTACTGTGGTAGGATACAGAGAGACAGGTCAGTTCTATGGTAGGATACAGAGAGACAAGTCAGTACTATGGTAGGATATAGAGACAGGTCAGTACGATGGTAGGATACAGAGACATGTCAATACTGTGGTAGGATACAAAGAGACAGGTTAGTACTATGGTAGAATACAGAGACAGGTCAGTACTATGGTAGGATAGAGACAGATCAGTACTATGGTAGGATACGGAGAGACAGGTCAGTACTATGGTAGGATTCAGAGGGACAGGTCAGTACTGTGGTAGGATACATAGAGACAGGTCAGTACTATGGTAGGATACGGAGAGACAGGTCAGTACTATGGTAGGATTCAGAGGGACAGGTCAGTACTATGGTAGGATACAGAGACAGGTCAGTACTGTGGTAGGATACAGAGACAGGGCAGTACTATGGTAGGATATAGAGACAAGTCAGTACTATGGTAGGATACAGAGACAGGTCAGTACTATGGTATGATACAGCGACAGTTCGGTACTATGGTAGGATACAGAGACAGGTCAGTACTATGGTAGGATACAGAGACAGGACAGTACTATGGTAGGATACAGAGAGACATGTCAGTACTATGGTAGGATACGGAGAGACAGGTCAGTACTATGGTAGGATACAGAGGCAGGTCAGTACTATGGTAGGATACAGAGACAGGTCAGTACTATAGAGACAGGTCAGTACTATGGTAGGATACGGAGAGACAGGTCAGTACTATGGTAGGATACAGAGAGACAGGTCAGTTTTATGGTAGGATACAGAGAGACAGGTCAGTTCTATGGTAGGATACAGAGAGACAGGTCAGTTCTATGGTAGGATACAGAGACAGGTCAGTACTATGGTAAGATACGGAGAGACAGGTCAGTACTATGGTAGGATACAGAGAGACAGGTCAGTTTTATGGTAGGATACAGAGAGACAGGTCAGTTCTATGGTAGGATACAGATAGACAAGTCAGTACTATGGTAGGATATAGAGACAGGTCAGTACGATGGTAGGATACAGAGACAGGTCAATACTGTGGTAGGATACAAAGAGACAGGTCAGTACTATGGTAGGATACAGAGACATGTCAGTACTATGGTAGGATACAGAGAGACAGGTCAGTACTGTGGTAGGATACAGAGAGACAGGTCAGTTCTATGGTAGGATACAGAGAGACAAGTCAGTACTATGGTAGGATATAGAGACAGGTCAGTACGATGGTAGGATACAGAGACATGTCAATACTGTGGTAGGATACAAAGAGACAGGTCAGTACTATGGTAGAATACAGAGACAGGTCAGTACTATGGTAGGATAGAGACAGATCAGTACTATGGTAGGATACGGAGAGACAGGTCAGTACTATGGTAGGATTCAGAGGGACAGGTCAGTACTATGGTAGGATACAGAGACAGGTCAGTACTGTGGTAGGATACAGAGACAGGGCAGTACTATGGTAGGATATAGAGACAAGTCAGTACTATGGTAGGATACAGAGACAGGTCAGTACTATGGTATGATACAGCGACAGTTCAGTACTATGGTAGGATACAGAGACAGGTCAGTACTATGGTAGGATACAGAGACAGGTCAGTACTACGGTAGGATACAGAGAGACATGTCAGTACTATGGTAGGATACGGAGAGACAGGTCAGTACTATGGTAGGATACAGAGGCAGGTCAGTACTATGGTAGGATACAGAGACAGGTCAGTACTATAGAGACAGGTCAGTACTATGGTAGGATACGGAGAGACAGGTCAGTACTGTGGTAGGATACAGAGACAGGTCAGTACTATGGTAGGATACAGAGAGACAGGTCAGTACTATGGTAGGATAGTACTATGGTAGGATACGGAGAGACAGGTCAGTACTATGGTAGGATACAGAGACAGGTCAGTACTATTGTAGGATACAGAGACAGGTCAGTACTATGGTAGGATACAGAGACAGGTCAGTACTATGGTAGGATACGGAGAGACAGGTCAGTACTATGGTAGGATAGAGAGACAGGTCTGTTTTATGGTAGGATACAGAGAGACAGGTCAGTTCTATGGTAGGATACAGAGAGACAGGTCAGTACTGTGGTAGGATACAGAGAGACAGGTCAGTACTATGGTAGGATACAGAGAGACAGGTCAGTTCTATGGTAGGATACAGAGAGACAAGTCAGTACTGTGATAGGATACAGAGAGACAGGTCAGTACTGTGGTAGGATACAGAGAGACAGGTCAGTTCTATGGTAGGATACAGAGACAGGTCAGTACTATGGTAGGGTACAGAGACAGGTCAGTACTATGGTAGGATACAGAGACAGGTCAGTACTATGGTAGGATACAGAGACAGGTCAGTACTATGGTAGGATACAGAGACAGGTCAGTACTATGGTAGGATACAGAGACAGGTCAGTACTATGGTAGGATACAGAGACAGGTCAGTACTATGGTAGGATACAGAGACAGGTCAGTACTATGGTATAGTTATATGGTAGGATTCAGAGACAGGTCAGTACTATGGTAGGATACAGAGACAAGTCAGTACTATAGTAGGATACAGAGACAGGTCAGTAATATGGTAGGCTACAGAGACAGGTCAGTACTATGGTAGGATACAGAGACAGGTCAGTACTATGGTAGGCTACAGAGACAGGTCAGTACTATGGTAGGATACAGAGACAGGTCAGTACTGTGGTAGGATACAGAGACAGGTCAGGACTATGGTAGGATACAGCGACAGGTCAGTACTATGGTAGGATACAGAGGCAGGTCAGTACTATGGTAGGATACAGATACAGGTCAGTACTATAGAGACAGGTCAGTACTATGGTAGGATACGGAGAGACAGGTCAGTACTATGGTAGGATACAGAGACAGGTCAGTACTATGGTAGGATACAGAAACAGGTCAGTACTATGGTAGGATACGGAGAGACAGGTCAGTACTATGGTAAGATACAGAGAGACAGGTCAGTTTTATGGTAGGATACAGAGAGACAGGTCAGTTCTATGGTAGGATACAGAGAGACAGGTCAGTTCTATGGTAGGATACAGAGACAGGTCAGTACTATGGTAGGATACAGAGAGACAGGTCAGTACTATGGTAAGATACAGAGAGACAGGTCAGTTTTATGGTAGGATACAGAGAGACAGGTCAGTTCTATGGTAGGATACAGAGAGACAGGTCAGTTCTATGGTAGGATACAGAGACAGGTCAGTACTATGGTAGGCTACAGAGACAGGTCAGTACTATGGTAGGATACAGAGACAGGTCAGTACTGTGGTAGGATACAGAGACAGGTCAGGACTATGGTAGGATACAGTGACAGGTCAGTACTATGGTAGGATACAGAAGCAGGTCAGTACTATGGTAGGATACAGATACAGGTCAGTACTATAGACACGGGTCAGTACTATGGTAGGATACGGAGAGACAGGTCAGTACTATGGTAGGATACAGAGGCAGGTCAGTACTATGGTAGGATACAGATACAGGTCAGTACTATAGACACAGGTCAGTACTATGGTAGGATACGGAGAGACAGGTCAGTACTATGGTAGGATACAGAGACAGGTCATTACTATGGTAGGATACAGAGACAGGTCAGTACTATGGTAGGATACGGAGAGACAGGTCAGTACTATGGTAGGATACAGAGAGACAGGTCAGTTTTATGGTAGGATACAGAGAGACAGGTCAGTTCTATGGTAGGATACAGAGAGACAGGTCAGTTCTATGGTAGGATACAGAGACAGGTCAGTACTATGGTAAGATACGGAGAGACAGGTCAGTACTATGGTAGGATACAGAGAGACAGGTCAGTTTTATGGTAGGATACAGAGAGACAGGTCAGTTCTATGGTAGGATACAGATAGACAAGTCAGTACTATGGTAGGATATAGAGACAGGTCAGTACGATGGTAGGATACAGAGACAGGTCAATACTGTGGTAGGATACAAAGAGACAGGTCAGTACTATGGTAGGATACAGAGACATGTCAGTACTATGGTAGGATACAGAGAGACAGGTCAGTACTGTGGTAGGATACAGAGAGACAGGTCAGTTCTATGGTAGGATACAGAGAGACAAGTCAGTACTATGGTAGGATATAGAGACAGGTCAGTACGATGGTAGGATACAGAGACATGTCAATACTGTGGTAGGCTACAGAGACAGGTCAGTACTATGGTAGGATACGGAGAGACAGGTCAGTACTATGGTAAGATACAGAGAGACAGGTCAGTTTTATGGTAGGATACAGAGAGACAGGTCAGTTCTATGGTAGGATACAGAGAGACAGGTCAGTTCTATGGTAGGATACAGAGACAGGTCAGTACTATGGTA
The DNA here is from genome assembly GCF_018296145.1 of Oncorhynchus tshawytscha. Classification (NCBI taxonomy): domain Eukaryota; kingdom Metazoa; phylum Chordata; class Actinopteri; order Salmoniformes; family Salmonidae; genus Oncorhynchus; species Oncorhynchus tshawytscha. The sequence continues at coordinate 2,139,863 of NC_056429.1, read as the reverse complement.
GGCTACAGAGACAGGTCAGTACTATGGTAGGATACAGAGACAGGTCAGTACTGTGGTAGGATACAGAGACAGGTCAGGACTATGGTAGGATACAGTGACAGGTCAGTACTATGGTAGGATACAGAGGCAGGTCAGTACTATGGTAGGATACAGATACAGGTCAGTACTATAGACACGGGTCAGTACTATGGTAGGATACGGAGAGACAGGTCAGTACTATGGTAGGATACAGAGGCAGGTCAGTACTATGGTAGGATACAGATACAGGTCAGTACTATAGACACAGGTCAGTACTATGGTAGGATACAGAGACAGGTCAGTACTATGGTAGGATACAGAGACAGGTCATTACTATGGTAGGATACAGAGACAGGTCAGTACTATGGTAGGATACGGAGAGACAGGTCAGTACTATGGTAGGATACAGAGAGACAGGTCAGTTTTATGGTAGGATACAGAGAGACAGGTCAGTTCTATGGTAGGATACAGAGAGACAGGTCAGTTCTATGGTAGGATACAGAGACAGGTCAGTACTATGGTAAGATACGGAGAGACAGGTCAGTACTATGGTAGGATACAGAGAGACAGGTCAGTTTTATGGTAGGATACAGAGAGACAGGTCAGTTCTATGGTAGGATACAGATAGACAAGTCAGTACTATGGTAGGATATAGAGACAGGTCAGTACGATGGTAGGATACAGAGACAGGTCAATACTGTGGTAGGATACAAAGAGACAGGTCAGTACTATGGTAGGATACAGAGACATGTCAGTACTATGGTAGGATACAGAGAGACAGGTCAGTACTGTGGTAGGATACAGAGAGACAGGTCAGTTCTATGGTAGGATACAGAGAGACAAGTCAGTACTATGGTAGGATATAGAGACAGGTCAGTACGATGGTAGGATACAGAGACATGTCAATACTGTGGTAGGATACAAAGAGACAGGTCAGTACTATGGTAGAATACAGAGACAGGTCAGTACTATGGTAGGATAGAGACAGATCAGTACTATGGTAGGATACGGAGAGACAGGTCAGTACTATGGTAGGATTCAGAGGGACAGGTCAGTACTATGGTAGGATACAGAGACAGGTCAGTACTGTGGTAGGATACAGAGACAGGGCAGTACTATGGTAGGATATAGAGACAAGTCAGTACTATGGTAGGATACAGAGACAGGTCAGTACTATGGTATGATACAGCGACAGTTCGGTACTATGGTAGGATACAGAGACAGGTCAGTACTATGGTAGGATACAGAGACAGGTCAGTACTATGGTAGGATACAGAGAGACAGGTCAGTGCTATGGTAGGATACAGAGAGACAGGTCAGTTTTATGGTAGGATACAGAGAGACAGGTCAGTTCTATGGTAGGATACAGATAGACAAGTCAGTACTATGGTAGGATACGGAGAGACAGGTCAGTACGATGGTAGGATACAGAGACAGGTCAGTACTGTGGTAGGATACAGAGAGACAGGTCAGTTCTATGGTAGGATACAGAGAGACAGGTCAGTTATATGGTAGGATACAGAGACAGGTAAGTTCTATGGTAGGATACAGAGAGACAGGTCAGTTCTATGGTAGGATACAGAGAGACAGGTCAGTTCTACGGAAGGATACAGAGAGACAGGTCAGTACTGTGGTAGGATACAGAGAGACAGGTCAGTTCTATGGTAGGATACAGATAGACAAGTCAGTACTGTGGTAGGATACAGAGAGACAGGTCAGTACTGTGGTAGGATACAGAGACAGGTCAGTTCTATGGTATGATACAGAGAGACAGGTCAGTACTGTGGTAGGATACATAGAGACAGGTCAGTACTATGGTAGGATACGGAGAGACAGGTCAGTACTATGGTAGGATTCAGAGGGACAGGTCAGTACTATGGTAGGATACAGAGACAGGTCAGTACTGTGGTAGGATACAGAGACAGGGCAGTACTATGGTAGGATATAGAGACAAGTCAGTACTATGGTAGGATACAGAGACAGGTCAGTACTATGGTATGATACAGCGACAGTTCAGTACTATGGTAGGATACAGAGACAGGTCAGTACTATGGTAGGATACAGAGACAGGTCAGTACTATGGTAGGATACAGAGAGACATGTCAGTACTATGGTAGGATACGGAGAGACAGGTCAGTACTATGGTAGGATACAGAGGCAGGTCAGTACTATGGTAGGATACAGAGACAGGTCAGTACTATAGAGACAGGTCAGTACTATGGTAGGATACGGAGAGACAGGTCAGTACTATGGTAGGATACAGAGAGACAGGTCAGTTTTATGGTAGGATACAGAGAGACAGGTCAGTTCTATGGTAGGATACAGAGAGACAGGTCAGTTCTATGGTAGGATACAGAGACAGGTCAGTACTATGGTAAGATACGGAGAGACAGGTCAGTACTATGGTAGGATACAGAGAGACAGGTCAGTTTTATGGTAGGATACAGAGAGACAGGTCAGTTCTATGGTAGGATACAGATAGACAAGTCAGTACTATGGTAGGATATAGAGACAGGTCAGTACGATGGTAGGATACAGAGACAGGTCAATACTGTGGTAGGATACAAAGAGACAGGTCAGTACTATGGTAGGATACAGAGACATGTCAGTACTATGGTAGGATACAGAGAGACAGGTCAGTACTGTGGTAGGATACAGAGAGACAGGTCAGTTCTATGGTAGGATACAGAGAGACAAGTCAGTACTATGGTAGGATATAGAGACAGGTCAGTACTATGGTAGGATACAGAGGCAGGTCAGTACTATGGTAGGATACAGATACAGGTCAGTACTATGGTAGAATACAGAGACAGGTCAGTACTATGGTAGGATAGAGACAGATCAGTACTATGGTAGGATACGGAGAGACAGGTCAGTACTATGGTAGGATTCAGAGGGACAGGTCAGTACTATGGTAGGATACAGAGACAGGTCAGTACTGTGGTAGGATACAGAGACAGGGCAGTACTATGGTAGGATATAGAGACAAGTCAGTACTATGGTAGGATACAGAGACAGGTCAGTACTATGGTATGATACAGCGACAGTGGTAGGATACAGAGACAGGTCAGTACTATGGTAGGATACAGAGACAGGTCAGTACTATGGTAGGATACAGAGAGACATGTCAGTACTATGGTAGGATACGGAGAGACAGGTCAGTACTATGGTAGGATACAGAGGCAGGTCAGTACTATGGTAGGATACAGAGAGACAGGTCAGTACTGTGGTAGGATACAGAGAGACAGGTCAGTTCTATGGTAGGATACAGAGACAAGTCAGTACTATGGTAGGATATAGAGACAGGTCAGTACGATGGTAGGATACAGAGAGACAGGTCAGTTCTATGGTAGGATACAGAGACAGGTCAGTACTATGGTAGGCTACAGAGACAGGTCAGTACTATGGTAGGATACAGAGACAGGTCAGTACTGTGGTAGGATACAGAGACAGGTCAGGACTATGGTAGGATACAGCGACAGGTCAGTACTATGGTAGGATACAGAGGCAGGTCAGTACTATGGTAGGATACAGATACAGGTCAGTACTATAGACACAGGTCAGTACTATGGTAGGATACAGAGAGACAGGTCAGTACTATGGTAGGATACAGAGGCAGGTCAGTACTGTAGGATACAGATACAGGTCAGTACTATAGACACAGGTCAGTACTATGGTAGGATACAGAGACAGGTCAGTACTATGGTAGGATACAGAGACAGGTCATTACTATGGTAGGATACAGAGACAGGTCAGTACTATGGTAGGATACGGAGAGACAGGTCAGTACTATGGTAGGATACAGAGAGACAGGTCAGACATGGTAGGATACAGAGACAGGTCAATACTGTGGTAGGATACAAAGAGACAGGTCAGTACTATGGTAGGATACAGAGACATGTCAGTACTATGGTAGGATACAGAGAGACAGGTCAGTACTGTGGTAGGATACAGAGAGACAGGTCAGTTCTATGGTAGGATACAGAGAGACAAGTCAGTACTATGGTAGGATATAGAGACAGGTCAGTACGATGGTAGGATACAGAGACATGTCAATACTGTGGTAGGATACAAAGAGACAGGTCAGTACTATGGTAGAATACAGAGACAGGTCAGTACTATGGTAGGATAGAGACAGATCAGTACTATGGTAGGATACGGAGAGACAGGTCAGTACTATGGTAGGATTCAGAGGGACAGGTCAGTACTATGGTAGGATACAGAGACAGGTCAGTACTATGGTAGGATACAGAGACAGGTCAGTACTATGGTAGGATACAGAGACAAGTCAGTACTATGGTAGGATACAGAGAGACAGGTCAGTACTATGGTATGATACAGCGACAGGTCAGTACTATGGTAGGATACAGAGACAGGTCAGTACTATGGTAGAATACAGAGACATGTCAGTAATATGGTAGGATACAGAGAGACAGGTCAGTACTATGGTAGGATACAGAGACAGGTCAGTACTATGGTAGGATACAGAGACAGGTCAGTACTATGGTAGGATATAAAGAGACAGGTCAGTAATATGGTAGGAAACAGAGAGACAGGTCAGTACTATGGTATGATACAGAGACAGGTCAGTATTATGGTAGGATACAGAGACAGGTCAGTACTATGGTAAGATACAGAGAGACAGGTCAGTTCTATGGTAGGATACAGAGACAGGTCAGTACTATGGTAGGCTACAGAGACAGGTCAGTACTATGGTAGGATACAGAGACAGGTCAGTACTGTGGTAGGATACAGAGACAGGTCAGGACTATGGTAGGATACAGCGACAGGTCAGTACTATGGTAGGATACAGAGGCAGGTCAGTACTATGGTAGGATACAGATACAGGTCAGTTCTATAGACACAGGTCAGTACTATGGTAGGATACAGAGAGACAGGTCAGTACTATGGTAGGATACAGAGACAGGTCAGTACTGTGGTAGGATACAGAGGCAGGTCAGTACTATGGTAGGATACAGATACAGGTCAGTACTATAGACACAGGTCAGTACTATGGTAGGATATGGAGAGACAGGTCAGTACTATGGTAGGATACAGAGACAGGTCATTACTATGGTAGGATACAGAGACAGGTCAGTACTATGGTAGGATACGGAGAGACAGGTCAGTACTATGGTAGGATACAGAGAGACAGGTCAGTTTTATGGTAGGATACAGAGAGACAGGTCAGTTCTATGGTAGGATACAGAGAGACAGGTCAGTTCTATGGTAGGATACAGAGACAGGTCAGTACTATGGTAAGATACGGAGAGACAGGTCAGTACTATGGTAGGATACAGAGAGACAGGTCAGTTTTATGGTAGGATACAGAGAGACAGGTCAGTTCTATGGTAGGATACAGAGACAGGTCAGTACTATGGTAAGATACGGAGAGACAGGTCAGTACTATGGTAGGATACAGAGAGACAGGTCAGTTTTATGGTAGGATACAGAGAGACAGGTCAGTTCTATGGTAGGATACAGATAGACAAGTCAGTACTATGGTAGGATATAGAGACAGGTCAGTACGATGGTAGGATACAGAGACAGGTCAATACTGTGGTAGGATACAAAGAGACAGGTCAGTACTATGGTAGGATACAGAGACATGTCAGTACTATGGTAGGATACAGAGAGACAGGTCAGTACTGTGGTAGGATACAGAGAGACAGGTCAGTTCTATGGTAGGATACAGAGAGACAAGTCAGTACCATTGTAGGATATAGAGACAGGTCAGTACGATGGTAGGATACAGAGACAGGTCAATACTGTGGTAGGATACAAAGAGACAGGTCAGTACTATGGTAGAATACAGAGACAGGTCAGTACTATGGTAAGATAGAGACAGATCAGTACTATGGTAGGATACGGAGAGACAGGTCAGTACTATGGTAGGATTCAGAGGGACAGGTCAGTACTATGGTAGGATACAGAGACAGGTCAGTACTGTGGTAGGATACAGAGACAGGGCAGTACTATAGTAGGATATAGAGACAAGTCAGTACTATGGTAGGATACAGAGACAGGTCAGTACTATGGTATGATACAGCGACAGTTCAGTACTATGGTAGGATACAGAGACAGGTCAGTACTATGGTAGGATACAGAGACAGGTCAGTACTATGGTAGGATACAGAGAGACATGTCAGTACTATGGTAGGATACGGAGAGACAGGTCAGTACTATGGTAGGATACAGAGGCAGGTCAGTACTATGGTAGGATACAGAGACAGGTCAGTACTATAGAGACAGGTCAGTACTATGGTAGGATACGGAGAGACAGGTCAGTACTGTGGTAGGATACAGAGACAGGTCAGTACTATGGTAGGATACAGAGACAGGTCAGTACTATGGTAGGATACGGAGAGACAGGTCAGTACTATGGTAGGATAGTACTATGGTAGGATACGGAGAGACAGGTCAGTACTATGGTAGGATACAGAGACAGGTCAGTACTATTGTAGGATACAGAGACAGGTCAGTACTATGGTAGGATACAGAGACAGGTCAGTACTATGGTAGGATACGGAGAGACAGGTCAGTACTATGGTAGGATAGAGAGACAGGTCTGTTTTATGGTAGGATACAGAGAGACAGGTCAGTTCTATGGTAGGATACAGAGAGACAGGTCAGTACTGTGGTAGGATACAGAGAGACAGGTCAGTACTATGGTAGGATACAGAGAGACAGGTCAGTTCTATGGTAGGATACAGAGAGACAAGTCAGTACTTTGATAGGATACAGAGAGACAGGTCAGTACTGTGGTAGGATACAGAGAGACAGGTCAGTTCTATGGTAGGATCCAGAGACAGGTCAGTACTATGGTAGGGTACAGAGACAGGTCAGTACTATGGTACGATACAGAGACAGGTCAGTACTATGGTAGGCTACAGAGAAAGGTCAGTACTATGGTAGGATACAGAGACAGGTCAGTACTATGGTATGATACAGCGACAGGTCAGTACTATGGTAGGATACAGAGACAGGTCAGTACTATGGTAGGATACAGAGACAGGTCAGTACTATGGTATAGTTATATGGTAGGATTCAGAGACAGGTCAGTACTATGGTAGGATACAGAGACAAGTCAGTACTATAGTAGGATACAGAGACAGGTCAGTAATATGGTAGGCTACAGAGACAGGTCAGTACTATGGTAGGATACAGAGACAGGTCAGTACTATGGTAGGCTACAGAGACAGGTCAGTACTATGGTAGGATCCAGAGACAGGTCAGTACTGTGGTAGGATACAGAGACAGGTCAGGACTATGGTAGGATACAGCGACAGGTCAGTACTATGGTAGGATACAGAGGCAGGTCAGTACTATGGTAGGATACAGATACAGGTCAGTACTATAGAGACAGGTCAGTACTATGGTAGGATACAGGTCAGTACTATGGTAGGATACAGAGACAGGTCAGTACTATGGTAGGATACAGAGACAGGTCAGTTCTATGGTATGATACAGAGAGACAGGTCAGTACTGTGGTAGGATACATAGAGACAGGTCAGTACTATGGTAGGATATAGAGACAAGTCAGTACTATGGTAGGATACAGAGACAGGTCAGTACTATGGTAAGATACAGAGAGACAGGTCAGTTTTATGGTAGGATACAGAGAGACAGGTCAGTTCTATGGTAGGATACAGAGAGACAGGTCAGTTCTATGGTAGGATACAGAGACAGGTCAGTACTATGGTAGGATACAGAGACAGGTCAGTACTATGGTAGGATACAGAGACAGACAGGTCAGAGACAGGTCAGGACTATGGTAGGATACAGTGACAGGTCAGTACTATGGTAGGATACAGAGGCAGGTCAGTACTATGGTAGGATACAGATACAGGTCACAGGTCAGTACTATGGTAGGATACGGAGAGACAGGTCAGTACTATGGTAGGATACAGAGGCAGGTCAGTACTATGGTAGGATACAGATACAGGTCAGTACTATAGACACAGGTCAGTACTATGGTAGGATACGGAGAGACAGGTCAGTACTATGGTAGGATACAGAGACAGGTCATTACTATGGTAGGATACAGAGACAGGTCAGTACTATGGTAGGATACGGAGAGACAGGTCAGTACTATGGTAGGATACAGAGAGACAGGTCAGTTTTATGGTAGGATACAGAGAGACAGGTCAGTTCTATGGTAGGATACAGAGAGACAGGTCAGTTCTATGGTAGGATACAGAGACAGGTCAGTACTATATGGGAATACGGAGAGACAGGTGAGTACTATGGTAGAATACAGAGACAGGTCAGTGTTATGGTAGGATACAGAGAGACAGGTCAGTACTGTGGTAGGATACAGAGAGACAGGTCAGTTCTATGGTAGGATACAGAGAGACAAGTCAGTACTATGGTAGGATATAGAGACAGGTCAGTACGATGGTAGGATACAGAGACATGAATACTGTGGTAGGATACAAAGAGACAGGTCAGTACTATGGTAGAATACAGAGACAGGTCAGTACTATGGTAGGATAGAGACAGATCAGTACTATGGTAGGATACAGGAGAGACAGGTCAGTACTATGGTAGGATTCAGAGGACAGGTCAGTACTATGGTAGGATACAGAGACAGGTCAGTACTGTGGTAGGATACAGAGACAGGGCAGTACTATGGTAGGATATAGAGACAGTCAGTACTATGGTAGGATACAGAGACAGGTCAGTACTATGGTCAGTTCTACTGGTAGGATACAGAGACAGGTCAGTACTATGGTAGGATACAGAGACAGGTCAGTACTATGGTAGGATACAGAGAGACATGTCAGTACTATGGTAGGATACAGAGAGACAGGTCAGTTTATGGTAGGATACAGAGAGACAGGTCAGTACTATGGTAGGATACAGATAGACAAGTCAGTACTATGGTAGGATACGGAGAGACAGGTCAGTACGATGGTAGGATACAGAGACAGGTCAGTACTGTGGTAGGATACAGAGAGACAGGTCAGTTCTATGGTAGGATACAGAGAGACAGGTCAGTTATATGGTAGGATACAGAGAGACAGGTAAGTTCTATGGTAGGATACAGAGAGACAGGTCAGTACTATGGTAGGATACAGAGAGACAGGTCAGTTCTATGGAAGGATACAGAGAGACAGGTCAGTACTGTGGTAGGATACAGAGAGACAGGTCAGTTCTATGGTAGGATACAGATAGACATCAGGTGGTAGGATACAGAGACAGGTCAGTACTGTGGTAGGATACAGAGACAGGTCAGTTCTATGGTAGGATACAGAGACAGGTCAGTACTGTGGTAGGATACATAGAGACAGGTCAGTACTATGGTAGGATACGGAGAGACAGGTCAGTACTATGGTAGGATTCAGAGGGACAGGTCAGTACTATGGTAGGATACAGAGACAGGTCAGTACTGTGGTAGGATACAGAGACAGGGCAGTACTATGGTAGGATATAGAGACAAGTCAGTACTATGGTAGGATACAGAGACAGGTCAGTACTATGGTATGATACAGCGACAGTTTGGTACTATGGTAGGATACAGAGACAGGTCAGTACTATGGTAGGATACAGAGACAGGACAGTACTATGGTAGGATACAGAGAGACATGTCAGTACTATGGTAGGATACGGAGAGACAGGTCAGTACTATGGTAGGATACAGAGGCAGGTCAGTACTATGGTAGGATACAGAGACAGGTCAGTACTATAGAGACAGGTCAGTACTATGGTAGGATACGGAGAGACAGGTCAGTACTATGGTAGGATACAGAGAGACAGGTCAGTTTTATGGTAGGATACAGAGAGACAGGTCAGTTCTATGGTAGGATACAGAGAGACAGGTCAGTTCTATGGTAGGATACAGAGACAGGTCAGTACTATGGTAAGATACGGAGAGACAGGTCAGTACTATGGTAGGATACAGAGAGACAGGTCAGTTTTATGGTAGGATACAGAGAGACAGGTCAGTTCTATGGTAGGATACAGATAGACAAGTCAGTACTATGGTAGGATATAGAGACAGGTCAGTACGATGGTAGGATACAGAGACAGGTCAATACTGTGGTAGGATACAAGAGACAGGTCAGTACTATGGTAGGATACAGAGACATGTCAGTACTATGGTAGGATACAGAGAGACAGGTCAGTACTGTGGTAGGATACAGAGAGACAGGTCAGTTCTATGGTAGGATACAGAGAGACAAGTCAGTACTATGGTAGGATATAGAGACAGGTCAGTACGATGGTAGGATACAGAGACATGTCAATACTGTGGTAGGATACAAAGAGACAGGTCAGTACTATGGTAGAATACAGAGACAGGTCAGTACTATGGTAGGATAGAGACAGATCAGTACTATGGTAGGATACGGAGAGACAGGTCAGTACTATGGTAGGATTCAGAGGGACAGGTCAGTACTATGGTAGGATACAGAGACAGGTCAGTACTGTGGTAGGATACAGAGACAGGGCAGTACTATGGTAGGATATAGAGACAGTCAGTACTATGGTAGGATACAGAGACAGGTCAGTACTATGGTATGATACAGCGACAGTTCGGTACTATGGTAGATACAGAGACAGGTCAGTACTATGGTAGGATACAGAGACAGGTCAGTACTATGGTAGGATACAGAGAGACATGTCAGTACTATGGTAGGATACAGGAGAGACAGGTCAGTACTATGGTAGGATACAGAGACAGGTCAGTTCTATGGTAGGATACAGAGAGACAGGTCAGTTCTATGGTAGGATACAGAGAGACAGGTCAGTACTATGGTAGGATATAGAGACAAGTCAGTACTATGGTAGGATACAGAGACAGGTCAGTACTATGGTAAGATACAGAGAGACAGGTCAGTTTTATGGTAGGATACAGAGAGACAGGTCAGTTCTATGGTAGGATACAGAGAGACAGGTCAGTTCTATGGTAGGATACAGAGACAGGTCAGTACTATGGTATGATACAGAGACAGGTCAGTACTATGGTAGGATACAGAGACAGGTCAGTACTATGGTAGGATACAGAGACAGGTCAGTACTATGGTAGGATACAGCGACAGGTCAGTACTATGGTAGGATACAGAGGCAGGTCAGTACTATGGTAGGATACAGATACAGGTCAGTTCTATAGACACAGGTCAGTACTATGGTAGGATACAGAGAGACAGGTCAGTACTATGGTAGGATACAGAGGCAGTCAGTACTATGGTAGGATACAGATACAGGTCAGTACTATAGACAGGTCAGTACTATGGTAGGATACAGAGACAGGTCAGTACTATGGTAGGATACAGAGACAGGTCAGTACTATGGTAGGATACAGAGACAGGTCAGTACTATGGTAGGATACAGAGACAGGTCAGTACTATGGTAGGATACAGAGAGACAGGTCAGTTTTATGGTAGGATACAGAGAGACAGGTCAGTCTATGGTAGGATACAGAGAGACAGGTCAGTTCTATGGTAGGATACAGAGACAGGTCAGTACTATGGTAAGATACGGAGAGACAGGTCAGTACTATGGTAGGATACAGAGAGACAGGTCAGTTTTATGGTAGGATACAGAGAGACAGGTCAGTTCTATGGTAGGATACAGAGACAGGTCAGTACTATGGTAGGATACAGAGACAGGTCAGTACTATGGTAGGATACAGAGAGACAGGTCAGTACTATGTTAGGATACAGAGACAGGTCATTCTGATGGTAGGATACAGAGACAGGTCAGTACTATGGTAGGATAGAGACAGGTCAGTACTGTGGTAGGATACAGAGACAGGTCAGTACTGTGGTAGGATATAAAGAGACAGGTCAGTACTATGGTAGGATACAGAGAGACAGGTCAGTACTATGGTAGGATACAGAGAGACAGGTCAGTTTTATGGTAGGATACAGAGAGACAGGTCAGTTCTATGGTAGGATACAGATAGACAAGTCAGTACTATGGTAGGATATAGAGACAGGTCAGTACGATGGTAGGATACAGAGACAGGTCAATACTGTGGTAGGATACAAAGAGACAGGTCAGTACTATGGTAGAATACAGAGACAGGTCAGTACTATGGTAGGATAGAGACAGATCAGTACTATGGTAGGATACGGAGAGACAGGTCAGTACTATGGTAGGATTCAGAGGGACAGGTCAGTACTATGGTAGGATACAGAGACAGGTCAGTACTGTGGTAGGATACAGAGACAGGGCAGTACTATGGTAGGATATAGAGACAAGTCAGTACTATGGTAGGATACAGAGACAGGTCAGTACTATGGTATGATACAGCGACAGTTCGGTACTATGGTAGGATACAGAGACAGGTCAGTACTATGGTATGATACAGAGACAGGTCAGTACTATGGTAGGATACAGAGAGACATGTCAGTACTATGGTAGGATACGGAGAGACAGGTCAGTACTATGGTAGGATACAGAGGCAGGTCAGTACTATGGTAGGATACAGAGACAGGTCAGTACTATAGAGACAGGTCAGTACTATGGTAGGATACAGAGACAGGTCAGTACTATGGTAGGATACAGAGACAGGTCAGTACTATGGTAGGATACAGAGACAGGTCAGTACTATGGTAGGATACGGAGAGACAGGTCAGTACTATGGTAGGATACAGAGACAGGTCAGTATTATGGTAGGATACAGAGACAGGTCAGTACTATGGTAGGATACAGAGACAGGTCAGTACTATGGTAGGATACAGAGACAGGTCAGTACTATGGTAGGATAGAGACAGGTCAGTACTATGGTAGGATACAGAGAGACAGGTCAGTTCTATGGTAGGATACAGAGAGACAGGTCAGTTCTATGGTAGGATACAGAGAGACAGGTCAGTACTGTGGTAGGATACAGAGACACAGGTCAGTTCTATGGTAGGATACAGAGAGACAAGTCAGTACTGTGGTAGGATACAGAGAGACAGGTCAGTACTATGGTAGGATACAGAGAGACAGGTCAGTACTGTGGTAGGATACAGAGACAGGTCAGTTCTATGGTAGGATACAGAGACAGGTCAGTACTATGGTAGGGTACAGAGACAGGTCAGTACTATGGTACGATACAGAGACAGGTCAGTACTATGGTAGGCTACAGAGAAAGGTCAGTACTATGGTAGGATACAGAGACAGGTCAGTACTATGGTAGATACAGATCAGTACTATGGTAGGATACAGAGACAGGTCAGTACTATGGTAGGATACAGAGACAGGTCAGTACTATGGTATAGTTATGGTAGGATACAGAGACAGGTCAGTACTATGGTCAGAGACAAGTCAGTACTATAGTAGGATAGGATAGGTCAGAGAGGCTACAGAGACAGGTCAGTACTATGGTAGGATACAGAGACAGGTCAGTACTATGGTAGGATACAGAGACAGGTCAGTACTATGGTAGGATACAGAGACAGGTCAGTACTGTGGTAGGATACAGAGACAGGTCAGGACTATGGTAGGATACAGCGACAGGTCAGTACTATGGTAGGATACAGAGGCAGGTCAGTACTATGGTAGGATACAGATACAGGTCAGTACTATAGAGACAGGTCAGTACTATGGTAGGATACGGAGAGACAGGTCAGTACTATGGTAGGATACAGAGACAGGTCAGTACTATGGTAGGATACAGAAACAGGTCAGTACTATGGTAGGATACGGAGAGACAGGTCAGTACTATGGTAAGATACAGAGACAGGTCAGTTTTATGGTAGGATACAGAGAGACAGGTCAGTTCTATGGTAGGATACAGAGAGACAGGTCAGTTCTATGGTAGGATACAGAGACAGGTCAGTACTATGGTAGGATACGGAGAGACAGGTCAGTACTATGGTAGGATACAGAGAGACAGGTCAGTTTTATGGTAGGATACAGAGAGACAGGTCAGTTCTATGGTAGGATACAGAGAGACAGGTCAGTTCTATGGTAGGATACAGAGACAGGTCAGTACTATGGTAGGCTACAGAGACAGGTCAGTACTATGGTAGGATACAGAGACAGGTCAGTACTGTGGTAGGATACAGAGACAGGTCAGGACTATGGTAGGATACAGAGAGACAGGTCAGTACTATGGTAGGATACAGAGACAGGTCAGTACTATGGTAGGATACAGATACAGGTCAGTACTATAGACACGGGTCAGGGTAGGATACAGAGACAGGTCAGTACTATGGTAGGATACAGAGACAGGTCAGTACTATGGTAGGATACAGAGACAGGTCAGTACTATGGTAGGATACGGAGAGACAGGTCAGTACTATGGTAGGATACAGAGAGACAGGTCAGTTTTATGGTAGGATACAGAGAGACAGGTCAGTTCTATGGTAGGATACAGAGAGACAGGTCAGTACTATGGTAGGATACAGAGACAGGTCAGTACTATGGTAAGATACGGAGAGACAGGTCAGTACTATGGTAGGATACAGAGAGACAGGTCAGTTTTATGGTAGGATACAGAGAGACAGGTCAGTTCTATGGTAGGATACAGATAGACAAGTCAGTACTATGGTAGGATATAGAGACAGGTCAGTACGATGGTAGGATACAGAGACAGGTCAATACTGTGGTAGGATACAAAGAGACAGGTCAGTACTATGGTAGGATACAGAGACATGTCAGTACTATGGTAGGATACAGAGAGACAGGTCAGTACTGTGGTAGGATACAGAGAGACAGGTCAGTTCTATGGTAGGATACAGAGAGACAAGTCAGTACTATGGTAGGATATAGAGACAGGTCAGTACGATGGTAGGATACAGAGACATGTCAATACTGTGGTAGGATACAGAGACAGGTCAGTACTATGGTAGGATACAGGGACAGGTCAGTACTATGGTAGGATACAGAGAGACAGATCAGTACTATGGTAGGATACGGAGAGACAAGTCAGTACTATGGTAGGATACAGAGGGACAGGTCAGTACTATGGTAGGATACAGAGACAGGTCAGTACTGTGGTAGGATACAGAGACAGGTCAGGACTATGATAGGATACAGAGACAGTTCAGTACTATGGTAGGCTACAGAGAAAGGTCAGTACTATGGTAGGATACAGAGACAGGTCAGTACTATGGTATGATACAGGACAGGTCAGTACTATGGTAGGATACAGAGACAGGTCAGTACTATGGTAGGATACAGAGACAGGTCAGTACTATGGTACAGGTAGGATTCAGAGACAGGTCAGTACTATGGTAGGATACAGAGACAGGTCAGTACTATGGTAGGATACAGAGACAGGTCAGTACTATGGTAGGATACAGAGACAGGTCAGTACGATGGTAGGATACAGAGACAGGTCAGTACGATGGTAGGATACAGAGACAGGTCAGTACTATGGTAGGATACAGAGACAGGTCAGTACTGTGGTAGGATACAGAGACAGGTCAGGACTATGGTAGGATACAGGACAGGTCAGTACTATGGTAGGATACAGAGGCAGGTCAGTACTATGGTAGGATACAGAGACAGGTCAGTACTATAGAGACAGGTCAGTACTATGGTAGGATACAGAGACAGGTCAGTACTATGGTAGGATACAGAGACAGGTCAGTACTATGGTAGGATACAGAGACAGGTCAGTACTATGGTAGGATACGGAGAGACAGGTCAGTACTATGGTAGGATACAGAGAGACAGGTCAGTTTTATGGTAGGATACAGAGAGACAGGTCAGTTCTATGGTAGGATACAGAGAGACAGGTCAGTTCTATGGTAGGATACAGAGACAGGTCAGTACTATGGTAGGATACAGAGAGACAGGTCAGTACTATGGTAGGATACAGAGAGACAGGTCAGTACTATGGTAGGATACAGAGAGACAGGTCAGTTCTATGGTAGGATACAGAGAGACAGGTCAGTACTATGGTAGGATACAGAGACAGGTCAGTACTATGGTAGGATACAGAGACAGGTCAGTACTATGGTAGGATACAGAGACAGGTCAGTACTGTGGTAGGATACAGAGACAGGTCAGGACTATGATAGGATACAGAGACAGGTCAGTACTATGGTAGGATACAGAGACAGGTCAGTACTATGGTAGGATACAGAGACAAGTCAGTACTATGGTAGGATACAGAGAGACAGGTCAGTACTATGGTATGATACAGCGACAGGTCAGTACTATGGTAGGATACAGATACAGGTCAGTACTATAGACACAGGTCAGTACTATGGTAGGATACGGAGAGACAGGTCAGTACTATGGTAGGATACAGAGACAGGTCAGTACTATGGTAGGATACAGAGACAGGTCAGTACTATGGTAGGATACAGAGACAGGTAGGATACAGAGAGACAGGTCAGTACTATGGTAGGATACAGAGAGACAGGTCAGTCACTATGGTAGGATACAGAGACAGGTCAGTACTATGGTAGGATACAGAGACAGGTCAGTACTATGGTAGGATACAGAGAGACAGGTCAGTACTATGGTAGGATACAGAGAGACAGGTCAGTTTTATGGTAGGATACAGAGACAGGTCAGTACTATGGTAGGATACAGAGAGACAGGTCAGTACTATGGTAGGATACAGAGACAGGTCAGTACTATGGTAGGATACAGAGACAGGTCAGTACTATGGTAGGATACAGAGACAGGTCAGTACTGTGGTAGGATACAGAGACAGGTCAGTACTATGGTAGGATACAGAGACAGGTCAGTACTATGGTAGGATACAGAGACAGGTCAGTACTATGGTAGGATACAGAGACAGGTCAGTACTATGGTAGGATACAGAGACAGGTCAGTACTATGGTAGGATACAGAGACAGGTCAGTACTATGGTAGGATACAGAGACAGGTCAGTACTATAGAGACAGGTCAGTACTATGGTAGGATACAGAGACAGGTCAGTACTATGGTAGGATACAGATCATTACAGATACAGAGACAGGTCAGTACTATGGTAGGATACGGAGAGACAGGTCAGTACAGGTAGTACTATGGTAGGATACAGAGAGACAGGTCAGTTTTATGGTAGGATACAGAGAGACAGGTCAGTACTATGGTAGGATACAGAGAGACAGGTCAGTACTATGGTAGGATACAGAGACAGGTCAGTACTATGGTATAGACAGGTCAGTACTATGGTAGGATACAGAGAGACAGTACTATGGTAGGATACAGAGAGACAGGTCAGTACTGTGGTAGGATACAGAGAGACAGGTCAGTTCTATGGTAGGATACAGAGAGACAAGTCAGTACATGGTAGGATATAGAGACAGGTCAGTACGATGGTAGGATACAGAGACAGGTCAGTACTGTGGTAGGATACAAAGAGACAGGTCAGTACTATGGTAGAATACAGAGACAGGTCAGTACTATGGTAGGATAGAGACAGATCAGTACTATGGTAGGATACGGAGAGACAGGTCAGTACTATGGTAGGATTCAGAGGGACAGGTCAGTACTATGGTAGGATACAGAGACAGGTCAGTACTGTGGTAGGATACAGAGACAGGTACTATGGTAGGATATAGAGACAAGTCAGTACTATGGTAGGATACAGAGACAGGTCAGTACTATGGTATGATCAGCGACAGTTCGTACTATGGTAGGATACAGAGACAGGTCAGTACTATGGTAGGATACAGAGACAGGTCAGTACTATGGTAGGATACAGAGAGACAGGTCAGTACTATGGTAGGATACAGAGAGACAGGTCAGTTTTATGGTAGGATACAGAGAGACAGGTCAGTAGGATACTATGGTAGGATACGGAGAGACAGGTCAGTACTATGGTAGGATACAGAGACAGGTCAGTACTGGGTAGGATACAGAGAGACAGGTCAGTTCTATGGTAGGATACAGAGAGACAGGTCAGTTATATGGTAGGATACAGAGAGACAGGTACTATGGTAGGATACAGAGAGACAGGTCAGTACTATGGTAGGATACAGAGACAGGTCAGTTCTATGGTAGGATACAGAGAGACAGGTCAGTACTATGGTAGGATACAGAGACAGGTCAGTTCTATGGTAGGATACAGAGACAGTCAGTACTATGGTAGGATACAGGAGAGACAGGTCAGTTCTATGGTATGATACAGAGAGACAGGTCAGTACTATGGTAGGATACAGAGAGACAGGTCAGTACTATGGTAGGATACAGAGACAGGTCAGTACTATGGTAGGATTCAGAGGACAGATACTATGGTAGGATACAGAGACAGGTCAGTACTGTGGTAGGATACAGAGACAGGGCAGTACTATGGTAGGATACAGAGACAAGTCAGTACTATGGTAGGATACAGGGTCAGTACTATGGTAGGATACAGAGACAGTTCAGTACTATGGTAGGATACAGAGACAGGTCAGTACTATGGTAGGATACAGAGACAGGTCAGTACTATGGTAGGATACAGAGAGACATGTCAGTACTATGGTAGGATACGGAGAGACAGGTCAGTACTATGGTAGGATACGGAGAGACAGGTCAGTACTATGGTAGGATACAGAGACAGGTCAGTACTATGGTAGGATACGGAGAGACAGGTCAGTACTATGGTAGGATACAGAGAGACAGGTCAGTTTTATGGTAGGATACAGAGAGACAGGTCAGTTCTATGGTAGGATACAGAGAGACAGGTCAGTTCTATGGTAGGATACAGAGACAGGTCAGTACTATGGTAAGATACGGAGAGACAGGTCAGTACTATGGTAGGATACAGAGAGACAGGTCAGTTTTATGGTAGGATACAGAGAGACAGGTCAGTTCTATGGTAGGATACAGATAGACAAGTCAGTACTATGGTAGGATATAGAGACAGGTCAGTACGATGGTAGGATACAGAGACAGGTCAATACTGTGGTAGGATACAAAGAGACAGGTCAGTACTATGGTAGGATACAGAGACATGTCAGTACTATGGTAGGATACAGAGAGACAGGTCAGTACTGTGGTAGGATACAGAGAGACAGGTCAGTTCTATGGTAGGATACAGAGAGACAAGTCAGTACTATGGTAGGATATAGAGACAGGTCAGTACGATGGTAGGATACAGAGACAGTCAATACTGTGGTAGGATACAAAGAGACAGGTCAGTACTATGGTAGAATACAGAGACAGGTCAGTACTATGGTAGGATAGAGACAGATCAGTACTATGGTAGGATACGGAGAGACAGGTCAGTACTATGGTAGGATTCAGAGGGACAGGTCAGTACTATGGTAGGATACAGAGACAGGTCAGTACTGTGGTAGGATACAGAGACAGGGCAGTACTATGGTAGGATATAGAGACAAGTCAGTACTATGGTAGGATACAGAGACAGGTCAGTACTATGGTATGATACAGCGACAGTTCGGTACTATGGTAGGATACAGAGACAGGTCAGTACTATGGTATGATACAGAGACAGGTCAGTACTATGGTAGAATACAGAGACATGTCAGTAATATGGTAGGATACAGAGAGACAGGTCAGTACTATGTTAGGATACAGAGACAGGTCAGTACTATGGTAGGAAACAGAGAGACAGGTCAGTACTATGGTAGGATACAGAGACAGGTCAGTATTATGCTAGGATACAGAGACAGGTCAGTACTATGGTAGGATACGGAGAGACAGGTCAGTACGATGGTAGGATACAGAGACAGGTCAGTATGATAGTAGGATACAGAGACAGGTCAGTTCTATGGTAGGATACAGAGAGACAGGTCAGTTCTATGGTAGGATACAGAGACAGGTCAGTACTATGGTAGGCTACAGAGACAGGTCAGTACTATGGTAGGATACAGAGACAGGTCAGTACTGTGGTAGGATACAGAGACAGGTCAGGACTATGGTAGGATACAGCGACAGGTCAGTACTATGGTAGGATACAGAGGCAGGTCAGTACTATGGTAGGATACAGATACAGGTCAGTTCTATAGACACAGGTCAGTACTATGGTAGGATACAGAGAGACAGGTCAGTACTATGGTAGGATACAGAGGCAGGTCAGTACTATGGTAGGATACAGATACAGGTCAGTACTATAGACACAGGTCAGTACTATGGTAGGATACGGAGAGACAGGTCAGTACTATGGTAGGATACAGAGACAGGTCATTACTATGGTAGGATACAGAGACAGGTCAGTACTATGGTAGGATACGGAGAGACAGGTCAGTACTATGGTAGGATACAGAGAGACAGGTCAGTTTTATGGTAGGATACAGAGAGACAGGTCAGTTCTATGGTAGGATACAGAGAGACAGGTCAGTTCTATGGTAGGATACAGAGACAGGTCAGTACTATGGTAAGATACGGAGAGACAGGTCAGTACTATGGTAGGATACAGAGAGACAGGTCAGTTTTATGGTAGGATACAGAGAGACAGGTCAGTTCTATGGTAGGATACAGAGACAGGTCAGTACTATGGTAAGATACGGAGAGACAGGTCAGTACTATGGTAGGATACAGAGAGACAGGTCAGTTTTATGGTAGGATACAGAGAGACAGGTCAGTTCTATGGTAGGATACAGATAGACAAGTCAGTACTATGGTAGGATATAGAGACAGGTCAGTACGATGGTAGGATACAGAGACAGGTCAATACTGTGGTAGGATACAAAGAGACAGATCAGTACTATGGTAGGATACAGAGACATGTCAGTACTATGGTAGGATACAGAGAGACAGGTCAGTACTGTGGTAGGATACAGAGAGACAGGTCAGTTCTATGGTAGGATACAGAGAGACAAGTCAGTACTATGGTAGGATATAGAGACAGGTCAGTACGACGGTAGGATACAGAGACAGGTCAATACTGTGGTAGGATACAAAGAGACAGGTCAGTACTATGGTAGAATACAGAGACAGGTCAGTACTATGGTAGGATAGAGACAGATCAGTACTATGGTAGGATACGGAGAGACAGGTCAGTACTATGGTAGGATTCAGAGGGACAGGTCAGTACTATGGTAGGATACAGAGACAGGTCAGTACTGTGGTAGGATACAGAGACAGGGCAGTACTATAGTAGGATATAGAGACAAGTCAGTACTATGGTAGGATACAGAGACAGGTCAGTACTATGGTATGATACAGCGACAGTTCAGTACTATGGTAGGATACAGAGACAGGTCAGTACTATGGTAGGATACAGAGACAGGTCAGTACTATGGTAGGATACAGAGAGACATGTCAGTACTATGGTAGGATACGGAGAGACAGGTCAGTACTATGGTAGGATACAGAGGCAGGTCAGTACTATGGTAGGATACAGAGACAGGTCAGTACTATAGAGACAGGTCAGTACTATGGTAGGATACGGAGAGACAGGTCAGTACTGTGGTAGGATACAGAGACAGGTCAGTACTATGGTAGGATACAGAGACAGGTCAGTACTATGGTAGGATACGGAGAGACAGGTCAGTACTATGGTAGGATAGTACTATGGTAGGAGGAGAGACAGGTCAGTACTATGGTAGGATACAGAGACAGGTCAGTACTATTGGTAGGATACAGAGACAGGTCAGTACTATGGTAGGATACAGAGACAGGTCAGTACTATGGTAGGATACGGAGAGACAGGTCAGTACTATGGTAGGATAGAGACAGGTCAGTACTATGGTAGGATACAGAGAGACAGGTCAGTTCTATGGTAGGATACAGAGAGACAGGTCAGTTCTATGGTAGGATACAGAGAGACAGGTCAGTACTATGGTAGGATACAGAGACACAGGTCAGTTCTATGGTAGGATACAGAGAGACAAGTCAGTACTGTGGTAGGATACAGAGAGACAGGTCAGTACTGTGGTAGGATACAGAGCGACAGGTCAGTTCTATGGTAGGATACAGAGACAGGTCAGTACTATGGTAGGGTACAGAGACAGGTCAGTACTATGGTAGGATACAGAGACAGGTCAGTACTATGGTAGGCTAGAGAAAGGTCAGTACTATGGTAGGATACAGAGACAGGTCAGTACTATGGTATGATACAGCGACAGGTCAGTACTATGGTAGGATACAGAGACAGGTCAGTACTATGGTAGGATACAGAGACAGGTCAGTACTATGGTATAGTTATATGGTAGGATTCAGAGACAGGTCAGTACTATGGTAGGATACAGAGACAAGTCAGTACTATAGTAGGATACAGAGACAGGTCAGTAATATGGTAGGCTACAGAGACAGGTCAGTACTATGGTAGGATACAGAGACAGGTCAGTACTATGGTAGGCTACAGAGACAGGTCAGTACTATGGTAGGATACAGAGACAGGTCAGTACTGTGGTAGGATACAGAGACAGGTCAGGACTATGGTAGGATACAGCGACAGGTCAGTACTATGGTAGGATACAGAGGCAGGTCAGTACTATGGTAGGATACAGATACAGGTCAGTACTATAGAGACAGGTCAGTACTATGGTAGGATACGGAGAGACAGGTCAGTACTATGGTAGGATACAGAGACAGGTCAGTACTATGGTAGGATACAGAACAGGTCAGTACTATGGTAGGATACGGAGAGACAGGTCAGTACTATGGTAGATACAGAGAGACAGGTCAGTTTTATGGTAGGATACAGAGAGACAGGTCAGTTCTATGGTAGGATACAGAGAGACAGGTCAGTTCTATGGTAGGATACAGAGACAGGTCAGTACTATGGTAGGATACGGAGAGACAGGTCAGTACTATGGTAGATACAGAGAGACAGGTCAGTTTTATGGTAGGATACAGAGAGACAGGTCAGTTCTATGGTAGGATACAGAGAGACAGGTCAGTTCTATGGTAGGATACAGAGACAGGTCAGTACTATGGTAGGCTACAGAGACAGGTCAGTACTATGGTAGGATACAGAGACAGGTCAGTACTGTGGTAGGATACAGAGACAGGTCAGGACTATGGTAGGATACAGTGACAGGTCAGTACTATGGTAGGATACAGAGGCAGGTCAGTACTATGGTAGGATACAGATACAGGTCAGTACTATAGACACGGTCAGTACTATGGTAGGATACGGAGAGACAGGTCAGTACTATGGTAGGATACAGAGACAGGTCATTACTATGGTAGGATACAGAGACAGGTCAGTACTATGGTAGGATACGGAGAGACAGGTCAGTACTATGGTAGGATACAGAGAGACAGGTCAGTTTTATGGTAGGATACAGAGAGACAGGTCAGTTCTATGGTAGGATACAGAGAGACAGGTCAGTTCTATGGTAGGATACAGAGACAGGTCAGTACTATGGTAAGATACGGAGAGACAGGTCAGTACTATGGTAGGATACAGAGAGACAGGTCAGTTTTATGGTAGGATACAGAGAGACAGGTCAGTTCTATGGTAGGATACAGATAGACAAGTCAGTACTATGGTAGGATATAGAGACAGGTCAGTACGATGGTAGGATACAGAGACAGGTCAATACTGTGGTAGGATACAAAGAGACAGGTCAGTACTATGGTAGGATACAGAGACATGTCAGTACTATGGTAGGATACAGAGAGACAGGTCAGTACTGTGGTAGGATACAGAGAGACAGGTCAGTTCTATGGTAGGATACAGAGAGACAAGTCAGTACTATGGTAGGATATAGAGACAGGTCAGTACGATGGTAGGATACAGAGACATGTCAATACTGTGGTAGGATACAAAGAGACAGGTCAGTACTATGGTAGAATACAGAGACAGGTCAGTACTATGGTAGGATAGAGACAGATCAGTACTATGGTAGGATACGGAGAGACAGGTCAGTACTATGGTAGGATTCAGAGGGACAGGTCAGTACTATGGTAGGATACAGAGACAGGTCAGTACTGTGGTAGGATACAGAGACAGGGCAGTACTATGGTAGGGTACAGAGACAGGTCAGTACTATGGTAGGCTACAGAGAAAGGTCAGTACTATGGTAGGATACAGAGACAGGTCAGTACTATGGTATGATACAGCGACAGGTCAGTACTATGGTAGGATCCAGAGACAGGTCAGTACTATGGTAGGATACAGAGACAGGTCAGTACTATGGTATAGTTATATGGTAGGATTCAGAGACAGGTCAGTACTATGGTAGGATACAGAGACAAGTCAGTACTATAGTAGGATACAGAGACAGGTCAGTAATATGGTAGGCTACAGAGACAGGTCAGTACTATGGTAGGATACAGAGACAGGTCAGTACTATGGTAGGCTACAGAGACAGGTCAGTACTATGGTAGGATACAGAGACAGGTCAGTACTGTGGTAGGATACAGAGACAGGTCAGGACTATGGTAGGATACAGCGACAGGTCAGTACTATGGTAGGATACAGAGGCAGGTCAGTACTATGGTAGGATACAGATACAGGTCAGTACTATAGAGACAGGTCAGTACTATGGTAGGATACGGAGAGACAGGTCAGTACTATGGTAGGATACAGAGACAGGTCAGTACTATGGTAGGATACAGAAACAGGTCAGTACTATGGTAGGATACGGAGAGACAGGTCAGTACTATGGTAAGATACAGAGAGACAGGTCAGTTTTATGGTAGGATACAGAGAGACAGGTCAGTTCTATGGTAGGATACAGAGAGACAGGTCAGTTCTATGGTAGGATACAGAGACAGGTCAGTACTATGGTAGGATACGGAGAGACAGGTCAGTACTATGGTAAGATACAGAGAGACAGGTCAGTTTTATGGTAGGATACAGAGAGACAGGTCAGTTCTATGGTAGGATACAGAGAGACAGGTCAGTTCTATGGTAGGATACAGAGACAGGTCAGTACTATGGTAGGCTACAGAGACAGGTCAGTACTATGGTAGGATACAGAGACAGGTCAGTACTGTGGTAGGATACAGAGACAGGTCAGGACTATGGTAGGATACAGCGACAGGTCAGTACTATGGTAGGATACAGAGGCAGGTCAGTACTATGGTAGGATACAGATACAGGTCAGTACTATAGACACGGGTCAGTACTATGGTAGGATACGGAGAGACAGGTCAGTACTATGGTAGGATACAGAGGCAGGTCAGTACTATGGTAGGATACAGATACAGGTCAGTACTATGACACAGGTCAGTACTATGGTAGGATACGGAGAGACAGGTCAGTACTATGGTAGGATACAGAGACAGGTCATTACTATGGTAGGATACAGAGACAGGTCAGTACTATGGTAGGATACGGAGAGACAGGTCAGTACTATGGTAGGATACAGAGAGACAGGTCAGTTTTATGGTAGGATACAGAGAGACAGGTCAGTTCTATGGTAGGATACAGAGAGACAGGTCAGTTCTATGGTAGGATACAGAGACAGGTCAGTACTATGGTAGGATACGGAGAGACAGGTCAGTACTATGGTAGGATACAGAGAGACAGGTCAGTTTTATGGTAGGATACAGAGAGACAGGTCAGTTCTATGGTAGGATACAGATAGACAAGTCAGTACTATGGTAGGATATAGAGACAGGTCAGTACGGGTAGGATACAGAGACAGGTCAATACTGTGGTAGGATACAGAGACAGGTCAGTACTATGGTAGGCTACAGAGACAGGTCAGTACTATGGTAGGATACAGAGACAGGTCAGTACTGTGGTAGGATACAGAGACAGGTCAGGACTATGGTAGGATACAGAGAGACAAGTCAGTACTATGGTAGGATATAGAGACAGGTCAGTACGATGGTAGGATACAGAGACATGTCAATACTGTGGTAGGATACAGAGAGACAGGTCAGTACTGTGGTAGGATACAGAGAGACAGGTCAGTACTATGGTAGGATAGAGACAGATCAGTACTATGGTAGGATACGGAGAGACAGGTCAGTACTATGGTAGGATTCAGAGGACAGGTCAGTACTATGGTAGGATACAGAGACAGGTCAGTACTGTGGTAGGATACAGAGACAGGGCAGTACTATGGTAGGATATAGAGACAAGTCAGTACTATGGTAGGATACAGAGACAGGTCAGTACTATGGTATGATACAGCGACAGTTCAGTACTATGGTAGGATACAGAGACAGGTCAGTACTATGGTAGGATACAGAGACAGGTCAGTACTATGGTAGGATACAGAGAGACATGTCAGTACTATGGTAGGATACAGGAGAGACAGGTCAGTACTATGGTAGGATACAGAGGCAGGTCAGTACTATGGTAGGATACAGATACAGGTCAGTACTATAGACACGGGTCAGTACTATGGTAGGATACGGAGAGACAGGTCAGTACTATGGTAGGATACAGAGAGACAGGTCAGTTTTATGGTAGGATACAGAGAGACAGGTCAGTTCTATGGTAGGATACAGAGAGACAGGTCAGTTCTATGGTAGGATACAGAGACAGGTCAGTACTATGGTAAGATACGAGAGACAGGTCAGTACTATGGTAGGATACAGAGAGACAGGTCAGTTTTATGGTAGGATACAGAGAGACAGGTCAGTTCTATGGTAGGATACAGATAGAGTCAGACATGGTAGGATATAGAGACAGGTCAGTACGATGGTAGGATACAGAGACAGGTCAATACTGTGGTAGGATACAAAGAGACAGGTCAGTACTATGGTAGGATACAGAGACATGTCAGTACTATGGTAGGATACAGAGAGACAGGTCAGTACTGTGGTAGGATACAGAGACAGGTCAGTACTATGGTAGGATACTCAGTACTGTGGTAGGATACAGAGACAGGTCAGTACTATGGTAGGATACAGAGACAGGTCAGTACTATGGTAGGATACGGAGAGACAGGTCAGTACTATGGTAAGATACAGAGAGACAGGTCAGATTTATGGTAGGATACAGAGAGACAGGTCAGTTCTATGGTAGGATACAGAGAGACAGGTCAGTTCTATGGTAGGATACAGAGACAGGTCAGTACTATGGTAGGATACGGAGAGACAGGTCAGTACTATGGTAAGATACAGAGAGACAGGTCAGTTTTATGGTAGGATACAGAGAGACAGGTCAGTTCTATGGTAGGATACAGAGAGACAGGTCAGTTCTATGGTAGGATACAGAGACAGGTCAGTACTATGGTAGGCTACAGAGACAGGTCAGTACTATGGTAGGATACAGAGAGACAGGTCAGTACTATGGTAGGATTCAGAGGGACAGGTCAGTACTATGGTAGGATACAGAGACAGGTCAGTACTGTGGTAGGATACAGAGACAGGGCAGTACTATGGTAGGATATAGAGACAAGTCAGTACTATGGTAGGATACAGAGACAGGTCAGTACTATGGTATGATACAGCGACAGTTTGGTACTATGGTAGGATACAGAGACAGGTCAGTACTATGGTAGGATACAGAGACAGGTCAGTACTATGGTAGGATACAGAGAGACATGTCAGTACTAAGGTAGGATACGGAGAGACAGGTCAGTACTATGGTAGGATACAGAGACAGGTCAGTACTATGGTAGGATACAGAGACAGGTCAGTACTATAGAGACAGGTCAGTACTATGGTAGGATACGGAGAGACAGGTCAGTACTATGGTAGGATACAGAGAGACAGGTCAGTTTTATGGTAGGATACAGAGAGACAGGTCAGTTCTATGGTAGGATACAGATAGACAAGTCAGTACTATGGTAGGATATAGAGACAGGTCAGTACGATGGTAGGATACAGAGACAGGTCAATACTGGGTAGGATACAAAGAGACAGGTCAGTACTATGGTAGGATACAGAGACATGTCAGTACTATGGTAGGATACAGAGAGACAGGTCAGTACTGTGGTAGGATACAGAGACAGGTCAGTACTATGGTAGGATACGGAGAGACAGGTCAGTACTGTGGTAGGATACAGAGACAGGTCAGTACTATGGTAGGATACAGAGACAGGTATCAGTACTATGGTAGGATACGGAGAGACAGGTCAGTACTATGGTAAGATACAGAGAGACAGGTCAGATTTATGGTAGGATACAGAGAGACAGGTCAGTTCTATGGTAGGATACAGAGAGACAGGTCAGTTCTATGGTAGGATACAGAGACAGGTCAGTACTATGGTAGGATACGGAGAGACAGGTCAGTACTATGGTAAGATACAGAGAGACAGGTCAGTTTTATGGTAGGATACAGAGAGACAGGTCAGTTCTATGGTAGGATACAGAGAGACAGGTCAGTTCTATGGTAGGATACAGAGACAGGTCAGTACTATGGTAGGCTACAGAGACAGGTCAGTACTATGGTAGGATACAGAGACAGGTCAGTACTGTGGTAGGATACAGAGACAGGTCAGGACTATGGTAGGATACAGCGACAGGTCAGTACTATGGTAGGATACAGAGGCAGGTCAGTACTATGGTAGGATACAGATACAGGTCAGTACTATAGACACAGGTCAGTACTATGGTAGGATACAGAGAGACAGGTCAGTACTATGGTAGGATACAGAGGCAGGTCAGTACTATGGTAGGATACAGATACAGGTCAGTACTATAGACACAGGTCAGTACTATGGTAGGATACGGAGAGACAGGTCAGTTCTATGGTAGGATACAGAGACAGGTCAGTTCTATGGTAGGATACAGAGACAGGTCAGTACTATGGTAGGCTACAGAGACAGGTCAGTACTATGGTAGGATACAGAGACAGGTCAGTACTGTGGTAGGATACAGAGACAGGTCAGGACTATGGTAGGATACAGAGACAGGTCATTACTATGGTAGGATACAGAGACAGGTCAGTACTATGGTAGGATACGGAGAGACAGGTCAGTACTATGGTAGGATACAGAGAGACAGGTCAGTTCTATGGTAGGATACAGAGAGACAGGTCAGTTCTATGGTAGGATACAGAGACAGGTCAGTACTATGGTAAGATACGGAGAGACAGGTCAGTACGATGGTAGGATACAGAGAGACAGGTCAGTTTTATGGTAGGATACAGAGAGACAGGTCAGTTCTATGGTAGGATACAGATAGACAAGTCAGTACTATGGTAGGATATAGAGACAGGTCAGTACGATGGTAGGATACAGAGACAGGTCAATACTGTGGTAGGATACAAAGAGACAGGTCAGTACTATGGTAGGATACAGAGACATGTCAGTACTATGGTAGGATACAGAGAGACAGGTCAGTACTGTGGTAGGATACAGAGAGACAGGTCAGTTCTATGGTAGGATACAGAGAGACAAGTCAGTACTATGGTAGGATATAGAGACAGGTCAGTACGATGGTAGGATACAGAGACAGGTCAATACTGTGGTAGGATACAAAGAGACAGGTCAGTACTATGGTAGAATACAGAGACAGGTCAGTACTATGGTAGAATACAGAGACAGGTCAGTACTATGGTAGGATAGAGACAGATCAGTACTATGGTAGGATACGGAGAGACAGGTCAGTACTATGGTAGGATTCAGAGGGACAGGTCAGTACTATGGTAGGATACAGAGACAGGTCAGTACTGTGGTAGGATACAGAGACAGGGCAGTACTATGGTAGGATATAGAGACAAGTCAGTACTATGGTAGGATACAGAGACAGGTCAGTACTATGGTATGATACAGCGACAGTTCAGTACCATGGTAGGATACAGAGACAGGTCAGTACTATGGTAGAATACAGAGACAGGTCAGTACTATGGTAGGATACAGAGAGACATGTCAGTACTATGGTAGGATACAGATACAGGTCAGTACTATAGACACAGGTCAGTACTATGGTAGGATACAGAGAGACAGGTCAGTACTATGGTAGGATACAGAGGCAGGTCAGTACTATGGTAGGATACAGATACAGGTCAGTACTATAGACACAGGTCAGTACTATGGTAGGATACGGAGAGACAGGTCAGTACTATGGTAGGATACAGAGACAGGTCATTACTATGGTAGGATACAGAGACAGGTCAGTACTATGGTAGGATACGGAGAGACAGGTCAGTACTATGGTAGGATACAGAGAGACAGGTCAGTTTTATGGTAGGATACAGAGAGACAGGTCAGTTCTATGGTAGGATACAGAGAGACAGGTCAGTTCTATGGTAGGATACAGAGACAGGTCAGTACTATGGTAAGATACGGAGAGACAGGTCAGTACTATGGTAGGATACAGAGAGACAGGTCAGTTTTATGGTAGGATACAGAGAGACAGGTCAGTTCTATGGTAGGATACAGATAGACAAGTCAGTACTATGGTAGGATATAGAGACAGGTCAGTACGATGGTAGGATACAGAGACAGGTCAATACTGTGGTAGGATACAAAGAGACAGGTCAGTACTATGGTAGGATACAGAGACATGTCAGTACTATGGTAGGATACAGAGAGACAGGTCAGTACTGTGGTAGGATACAGAGAGACAGGTCAGTTCTATGGTAGGATACAGAGAGACAAGTCAGTACTATGGTAGGATATAGAGACAGGGCAGTACTATGGTAGGATATAGAGACAAGTCAGTACTATGGTAGGATACAGAGACAGGTCAGTACTATGGTATGATACAGCGACAGTTCAGTACTATGGTAGGATACAGAGACAGGTCAGTACTATGGTAGGATACAGAGACAGGTCAGTACTATGGTAGGATACAGAGAGACATGTCAGTACTATGGTAGGATACGGAGAGACAGGTCAGTACTATGGTAGGATACAGAGGCAGGTCAGTACTATGGTAGGATACAGAGACAGGTCAGTACTATAGAGACAGGTCAGTACTATGGTAGGATACGGAGAGACAGGTCAGTACTGTGGTAGGATACAGAGACAGGTCAGTACTATGGTAGGATACAGAGACAGGTCAGTACTATGGTAGGATACGGAGAGACAGGTCAGTACTATGGTAGGATACAGAGAGACAGGTCAGTTTTATGGTAGGATACAGAGAGACAGGTCAGTTCTATGGTAGGATACAGAGAGACAGGTCAGTTCTATGGTAGGATACAGAGACAGGTCAGTACTATGGTAGGATACGGAGAGACAGGTCAGTACTATGGTAGGATACAGAGAGACAGGTCAGTTTTATGGTAGGATACAGAGAGACAGGTCAGTTCTATGGTAGGATACAGATAGACAA